>NC_084556.2:45935000-46235000 GCF_033978685.3 Nerophis lumbriciformis
TCAACGGTTCAAATTATTACATTTTCGACAAAAATGTTCGCCAAAATGTCAGACGAAAATCTGACATTTTGGTTCTAATTTCCAATAGAAAAGTCCTGAATCCAGAGGGTGATCCGGTTCACCCTCAAATTGTGATGACTGCTTTGTTATCCCATATCTGACATTTCTTGAATACTTGAACTAACAAACAAACAGACAGACAACCCCGGTGAATACATAACTTCCAACCCTTATCCTAATCCGGTTTTCTATGATGTCCAAAATGAACCCATTTAGGCTCTGGAGGAGTCTGGAAAAGTCCCAAAATAATCCAAATGGTGTCAGTTATAGATGGGGTCCAAAATGCACCTAAAAGGCGCTGGCCCAGCCCCTGGACTCTTTAGGTACATTTCAGACCTTTTGGAGCACCAGGACTTTTAGGGGTAGTCAGTTTTGTAGTACTTTGGGACTATTTTTTGTTCTCTGGGACCTTTAGGGGAATATGGTCGTTTTTTGTGTACTTTAGGATCCCCTGAGTCCATGGCATTTTTCCAAAGTAGAAAGGCCCCAATCCTTTTAGAGACACTTCTGTTAAAAAAAAAAAAATTGCCCCTAAAAGTTGCGGCCCTACTTCACAAGTGCCTCAACATGTCTGGAAAACTTGTTTTTCCACTCACTCCTGGCGGAGGTAATAGTTGCATGCATCAAACAATGTGAAATACATCTTAATGATCAATGAAATGGATAAACGACCATTCGACATGACTTTTACCTTTATTGGAGACTCTTGTTGCTGAAGACACAGTTGGTTTTTTTTGGGTTTTTTTAAATCAATAGTGTTTTCACCTTCTTTATCAAAGTGCTAACACTCACAACTTTCTTTGGACCCCTGTGGTGGATAATTTTGCAGTCACACTCAATAAGAAAAAGTACAGACTGAGGCCCCGTTTAGACTAAGCCGGTTATCCAGGGTAAATCCCACCTAACCTTATCCGTGTCCACACAACAATGCCACTGTTTAAGACACCCGTCCGCCGGCGCAACGCGACCTAATACACATACGCGGAAAATGCACACGTCTTAGTCATCTCCAGTGTTGCTTTGAGTGCAAGTTCTTAAATTTAACTTATTTTGAACAATTTCCAGTGTTGTGGTATTTTCAATTAACTGGAATCCAGTGGGCTGTGGGGCCCCATTGTATTGAATCACACCTGAGCCATCATAAATTAATCAAATCTTTATTAGACACGTAAACAATGTGATGAAGAACGTTTTACATCAATCAAACTAGGGATCTAGATATCTGGTCAGGACACTCCTCACTCTTTTGCCTTCAACTTCATTGTCCATTCGTTTTTGGTGACTTTATATACTCTGGACCTAGACGTTGAGTCTGTGACATACATGGCGTTCAATAACTGAAACAGTCTGCTTTGCCAGTCCAAATGCATTCGGCGTTTTCCTCGACGGCCAGGTAGTACAAAGCACACGCTATCTTTTTTTTATCACATCCACAGTAGCCCACATTCTCGTTGTCTCTCCTTCGACAAATGGACAAAGTTTTTCGCTAAGTAGAATCACAGCTGACCCGGCCAGACATTGGAAAGTTATCTTGCCGTCTGAGAAGTGTTGTATCCCAAATAGCTGCAATCGCTTTCTCTTAAGGTATTCATGTGTGATTTCCACAAGCGTCTGTACAGACGGAGGGGGGAGAAACACGGCATGTCTGGATGACTCGCCTTCATATTTCCGAGCTACGAAACCGCTTTATTATGAAGTTGGCTGTGGCATGTTCTTTCTGACGTCACTTCCTGTGTGGGGTGCGGTCTTTCTGCCGTCATTTCCTCTCCAAACTCACTTTGTAAACGATCAATGTGTCCATACAAAGCTAAGAGCCGGAGATTCAAAAATTACACGGCTGACTTACCCGTGTAAAAATTTGTCCGAGGAAGGGGACCTTAAACGCCGGTTTGGTGTGGCTGAAACGGGGCTTAGGCTAAATAATTATTTGTTTAAGGGGTTAAACGACTAAGTGTAGACATGGCCTGAGTTACCAATGTGTGAAGTTTTTGTTTGACACTCAATTAAGATGGTTTTGCGCAATGTTTGTCTAAAAGTTTTTCGGCAAAGACCAAAGCATAGAAAAAATGGGGCGTACAAAAACCGAAGTATGACTGAATAAATGTTGGTGCTTTTGCACAGATTGAATTTGCAGCCTGTGATTGTTCTACCGGCCTTGTTTGTCGATGCAATTAAACGTGATACAGTGCCTGTTGTGTTTGCATTTAAATTGACTCCTCAGCTTCCGTTATTTGGTTTCAATGTGTGCAAGGCGGACTTCTATTCAGCTTCTCCAATCGTTTAATTATTCATCACATCAATTCTTGCAGCCAATGCTTTCTAGTGTTGGCTTGGGCTGAGGTATTTACTGTCGGCAGGTTGGCAACCAAGACACGACATTAAAGGACGAGGCCTCGGGTTCTGCGGAAGTGGAAGTAATGACAATAAACACTCTTAAAAATCGCCAACATAGCTTTTGCTTTTGTACATTCTGCGTCTGGCTGACCTTTTTCAGCAGTGGAATGTATGGAAAGTGACTTGTGCAGGAGACACGGAATGTGAGTGAGGCAGAAAAAGAGTGTTAATGAACCTCAACATGTACTGTTTAGTGCAGTTACTGCTTTAGTGCATGACTGGTTTTAGTGTGATCCCATTCAAACAACACGCTGTGTCTTACTGTTGTTCCACAGCTAAAATCTGCTCTTTAGGGAATCTCAGCTTTACTTTTTAAAGAGGAAGTTTACAACTGTACATCGGAACATCTACCTTATTCACGGGTCAACAAAATAATGATCTGACCAAAACATGAGATGGACACAACTTTGTTTTTTCCAAGCATGGGAGGTCATAAAGTGAAAGTGTGAAGAACAGTGCTGAGAAGAAGTGGATGTTATTCATGAATTACCGTATTTTCCGCACTATAAGGCGCACCGGATTATTAGCCGCACCTTCAATGAATGGCATATTTCATAACTTTGTCCACCAATAAGCCGCCCCGGACTATAAGCCGCGCCTACGCTGCGCTAAAGGGAATGTCAAAAAAACAGTCAGATAGGTCAGTCAAACTTTAATAATATATTAAAAACCAGCGTTCTAACAACTCTGTTCACTCCCAAAATGTACGCAAATGTGCAATCACAAACATAGTAAAATTCAAAATAGTGCAGAGCAATAGCAACATAATGTTGCTCGAACGTTAATGTCACAACACACAAAATAAACATAACGCTCACTTTCTGAAGTTATTCTTCATTCGTAAATCCTTCGTCTTCGGTGTCCGAAGTGAAAAGTTGGGCAAATGTGAGATCCAAAATGGCCGGCTCCGTCTCGTCGAAGTAATCGGAGTCAGTGTCACTGTTATCCAGCAGTTCTGTGAATCCTGCCTTCCGGAAAGCTCGGACCACAGTTGTGACCGAAATATCTGCCCAGGCATTTACGATCCACTGGCAGATGTTGGCGTCGTCTGGCGCTGCCTCCCTGTCTTAGTGAAGGTGTGTTCGCCTTCTGTCATCCATTGTTCCCACGCAGTTAGCGGTCTAGCTTCGAATGCCCTGTTGACACCAATATCTAGCGGCTGGAGGTCTTTTGTCAATCCACCCGGAATGACGGCGAGTATTGAATTAAGCGCGTAAGCGTGTCTCTTACTGTGATGTTATGAGCTAGCAAATATAACAACTACACTACCCAGCATGCAACGATAGTTACGAGCATGCGCGGTAGCCCTGAGAAGCGTTGTATGCTGGGAGTTAGAATGTGGTTATGAGCACGCTGTGAGTAAACGTTGAGAACTCAGTTAACACGCCTCGTCTGCATTATTTATAATTAGACAGACAACACACTTAATAGGAGCCATTTTGGGGTCTTTACATAAACACACAAATGGAAATGAAACGTCACATATCCCAGCATGCACCGCGCGCTTCTTCGTCATCCACTGTTCCCACGCAGTTAGCAGTCTAGCTTCGAATGCCCTGTTGACACCAATATCTAGCGGCTGGAGGTCTTTTGTCAATCCACCCGGAATGACGGCGAGTATTGAATTAAGCGCGTAAGCGTGTCTCTTACTGTGATGTTATGAGCTAGCAAATATAACAACTACACTACCCAGCATGCAACGATAGTGACGAGCATGCGCGGTAGCCCTGAGAAGCGTTGTATGCTGGCAGTTAGCACGCTGTGAGTAAACGTTGAGAACTCAGTTAACACGCCTCGTCTGCATTATTTATAATTAGACAGACAACACACTTAATAGGAGCCATTTTGGGGTCTTTACATAAACACACAAATGGAAATGAAACGTCACATATCCCAGCATGCACCGCGCGCTTCTTCTTCTTCCGGGGGCGGGTGGTTGCTTACAGTACAAGAAGAAGCGCTTCCTGTTCTATGGGGGCGGGTGCTTACCTTGGCGGTTGCTTGCGTAGAAGAAGAAGCACTTCCTGCTCTACCGGGAAAAAAGATGGCGGCTGTTTACCGAAGTTGCGAGAACGAAACTTTATGAAAATGAATCTTAATATTTATCCATATATAAAGCGCACCGGGTTAAAAGCCGCACTGTCAGCTTTTGAGTAAATTTGTGGTTTTTAGGTGCGGCTAATGGTGCGGAAAATACGGTAAACAAAGGAATCATCAAATACATGACACAGCGTGTAGTCGGGTCTATAAGGTAAATGCTGTACAATAACATTCAGTCCCTCCAGGATTCCAACAAATGTATTGTATTGTAAGTAGGGATGTCCGATAATGGCTTTCTGCCGATATCCGATATTCCGATATTGTCCAACTCTTTAATTACCGATACCGATATCAACCGATATATACAGTCGTGGGATTAACACATTATTATGCCTAATTTGGACAACCAGGTATGGTTAAGATAAGGTACTTTTTTTTAAAATTAATAAAATAAGATAAATAAATTAAAAACATTTTCTTGAATAAAAAAGAAAGTAAAACAATATAAAAACAGTTACATAGAAACTAGTAATTAATGAAAATGAGTAAAATTAACTGTTAAAGGTTAGTACTATTAGTGGACCAGCATCACGCACAATCATGTGTGCTTACGGACTGTATCCCTTGCAGACTGTATTGATATATATTGATATATAATGTAGGAACCAGAATATTAATAACAGAAAGAAACAACCCTTTTGGGTGAATGAGTGTGAATGGGGTAGGGAGGTTTTTTGGGTTGGTGCACTATTTGTAAGTGCATCTTGTGTTTTTTATGTTGATTTAATAAAAAAATAAAATAAAATAAATAATAATAATTAAAAAAACGATACCGATAATTTCCGATATTACATTTTAACACAATTATCGGTCGATAATATCGGCAGGCCGATATTATCAGACTTCTCTAATTGTAAGTATTTATTTCGGACATGTTCGATTAAAAAAAAAAAAAGACGAAGAAAAATAAGAAAAAAACAACAACAAAATGTCACGATGGGGGGGTCGCAGCTTGCTGCGGGGTCGTTCTCCCAGGAATGCAGACGAACCACTCCGGACATGGCGTGTAGGTAAAAACATGATTTATTTCTCAAACTACCAAAGTAGTACCAACAAAATGGAACACAAGGCGAAGGCACAGCGTGTTGATCGCACTTGGAGCTAATGCTACTTCTTAGCCTGGACTAGGGACAAACAATACTCAGGTAACTGTGGCATGAAACAAACAAGACTTACATAGCATGGCATGAATCAAACACTTAGCATAAACTAGATACAAGGCAAAACTCACGTAGACAGGTTGCATGTAGCAAACAATGACGCCAGGCCGACTGACTGTCAAAGGCAAACTTAAATAATGCCTCTGATTAGTGCTCGGGTAGCAGGTGAGCGGCCGAACACTAATCAGAGACAGGTGAACATAATTAGCAACAGGTGCATGAGTCCAAAACGTAAAACAGGTGACACTAATGGTTGTCAAGGTAACAAACAAACAAGGAAGTGCAACCAGGAACTATGGAGTCTTTAAACAGAAAATAACATAAAACATGATCCAAACCACAGATCATGACACAAAAATAATATTGAAAAGAGAAATAACATGTATGCAGTCACATGTTTACAATTTCTCATTGTAACATGTCTGAAATGGAGTAAGATGTTATTTAATCCTACCCCTTTTCCGTCAAGAATTAATTCCTCACACAATTATTAACTTCCTTTTTCAATCTTTGACACAACAACAAATAAATGAATAAATACATATCAACACAGTTCACATGGCTCCATAGTCAAATTAGCATATAGTTCACATAATTTATTGAATATGTGCTATTATGTGTCATTCATTAATGAGTTCAAGTATATCAGTATTCTTCTTCCTTGTGCTTTTCATTTGAACAGTTTTTTAACCTGCATCATATTAGTGCATTGTTTGACTTATTCGCATAACCCATTCCATAATTTAATTTCACATACTAATATGCAGGGGTGTGAAACGTCCGCCCCGCAGGTCGTATCAGGCCCGCAAACAGGTTTAACCCGGCTGGCGGCCCGCAAGACGAGTTTGCAAATTATAAAAATGAGCTGCAATTTTTTTATCAAAGAAACTGCTTTTCTAAATGTGTCCACTGGATGTTGCAATAGCAATTCAAGTGTAACTCACGTCACGCATGACACTGTTTAAAGATGACGCGTCAGCTGACTTTAAGCGCCCTCCGGATTGGCTGCCGCTACTCCAATCAGCACAGGTGCAATTAATCAGCTGGTTGTCGCTGGCCGCAGACTGATGCAATATTGACGCACAATGCCTTCTTTTATTGTAAATAATGATCTCAACGGACAAAATAACGAAACGGCAAGATGCAAAGACTTAAGTCAACATGAACATCATCTTTGTAGTTGGAGTACAGTGCAGCACTCGCAATTGATTGACGGTACGATGCGCACCCTGAACTCCTTTGTAAAAATGTGTGTTTCTACATTTGTTTGTTCTATTTTATTTAATGCTTAAATCTACCATGTTTACATTGGTTAAGTTTATAGTTATGTTGCCTTGATTTCAGCTTTGGTGTCATTTTAATAATGTTTTTTTTTAAATATTATAATTATGATATTTGATTGATGATAAATGAATGTGCTGTGGCAGTTGCGGATGTCACCAATCTGGCAGTTTGAGGAAACACTTGATTGCATTTCCAAACGCGTTTTAATGGTGAACTGCCAACATGAGAATGCTAAACAGGAAGTGCTTAAAGTTTAAATGCTTTGTAAATACACTGAGACAAAGTTCATTGTGTTGTTCTTCATGGTGTTTTTGAAACTGCCCCAATGTTGTCCTCAGAATTTTCAACTAACTTGAAGTACGTTTGTAATTTGCCAAGAGGATTATTTGTAATGTGTACATTTTCAGAATGGGCTTGTTTTATTTTTGGCCAAAGTAAAACAGAGAAAACAATCTGAATGAAGTCGTCTTTATTTTTAAATTATTATGCCATGATTTTACCAGTCCGGCCAACGTGGGAATAGATTTCTTCTCCATGCGACCCCTTAGCTAAAATGTTTGACACCCCTGTGCTCAAGGTTTTAAATGTTGTACGTGCATTCAAATGTTTTAAATTAGATTTTAATCCAAGGTTATATTATAAATCTCCTCTTTTGTTGTACATTCTTGGGTAGCAGGTTATAGTCTGCTTTGAACATAAATTGAGCTGTTTGCAAATGCACAGTCGTTGAATTTCAATATTTTGGATTTAATAAATAAAAGGTTTGTATGTTCTCTATATCCAACATTGTTATATTGTAAACTGATCTTTTTTGTACTTTGTAGTTATGTCCCCTTATTTGTGCACAATAACCAGAGATGGGTAGAGTAGCCAGAAATTGTACTCAAGAGTACTGTTACTTTAGAGTTGTATTTCTCAAGTAAAAGTAAGGAGTAGTCACCCAAATATTTACTTGAGTAAAAGTAAAAAGTATGTTGTAAAAAAAACTACTCAAGTACTGAGTAACCTGTTCGTTTAATGACGGCAACAGATAATGCACAAAAACATAAAAATAGCAATGAACAAATTCAGAGCCAGGAATATCTCTTAAGCAACTAAAACAATAATATATTAAATAATAATACATTAAAATAAAAAAAATAAGGCAAATTGAGCCACAACAATTTAACAGCACCATAGGCTCAGTAGGCAGAGATTACAAAGGAAAATAACAAGTTCGCCTTTACGCAAACCATAAACTCTGATAGGTGTGGGCTGCACCTGGGAACACACTGTGCACTTCTGATTGGTGTTTGTATACATGCGTGTGTGTGTGTGTGTGTGTGTGTGTATGTGTGTGTGTGTGTGTGTGTGTGTGTGTGTGTGTGTGTGTGTGTGTGTGTGTGTGTGTGTGTGTGTGTCTATGAGGCTGCAGTGCGTTAATAAATGTCCCCACACGATGTACATTTGACAGTGATTCATAGCAGGGAAGCTAACATCAGCCTACGGTGACAGCCAAAATATCTACTAACATTACTTACCGCGATGTGCTTCCTCAAATTTGACGTTGAGTTCATGTGAGCTGAAATGTCCACTTGTTTGGGGAATCACATATGACAACGCACTACAAAACTGTTTTTTGGTTGTCTGAAGCGTGAACATCGATTTTATGTGAGGCCAGGGGTGTTTGCGTTCGTTGTTGTCTCTGCCATTGTTGTTGTTTGCCGCTGAAACTTTATGTGCAGTTAATCATGTGACCGCCTGGCTCTGTTTGATTGGTGAAACGGAGTGAAACGTCACCAGTGACTGCATTTGATTGGTGAAACGCAGGCATGCGATAGATCCTACTTTGAAGGTCTGTCTGACAAACCAAAACAAACAAAGCGTGCATTAACAGATCGACAAAAAATCAGTAGCAAGTAGCGAGCTGAATGTAGATAAATGGAGCGGAGTAAAAGTAGTGTTTTTTCTCTATAAATATACTCAAGTAAAAGTAAAAGTATGTTGCATTAAAACTACTCTTAGAAGTAAAATTTATCCCAAAAGTTACTCAAGTAGATGCAACGGAGTAAATGTAGCATGTTACTACCCACCTCTGACAATAACTCAGATATGGTACAACTAGTGAGCAGTAGATAACATGGAGTGATTTTTGGTCTAGAACATATTTAGCTTGGTTCAATATTGAAATATTTCTTGCCACCTTGTGTTATATATTTTTCACATGAGATTTCCAGTTAATTTCATCATCTATTATTATACCTTGAAATGTGTTTTCCTTTACCATTTCAATGTCTACTCCATCTATTAGTATTTGTGTTTGACTTTCTCTTCTGCTGTTACCAAATAGCATTAGATTCTAAGATAGTTTGTAATATTTCCTTCCAGATTTCTTCTAATATGAATAAAGTAGTTATTAAAGCTTTCAACTTCTGGTCACATTGTCCATTTTTAACATTTCCATTCGAGAAATAATGAGAGGTAATGCCTCTTAAACCCATTATAATGATCTTATTTAGGATGCATCATGTAGCGCTCAAGTTCATTTTGTTCCTATCTAATAATTGCCTGAAATGGTATTTCCTACATGCTCATAAGATGTTAGTTTGTTTTATAAGCTTTATACTTATTTTCTGCCTCTATAAATGTTTGTGCTATAAATATTCTACATAATGTATGCTTCTTGTTACAAGCATTTTCAGTCCCCTTTGTCATCTATGCTTGATTGTTCTTATTTTGCTTCTCACTAAGTTTTACCAATGGACAATGTTTTTCATAAAGTATCATGAAAGTATTAAAAAAAAATCCATAGGCATAATCTGCATAATTTTCACTGTAGACATTGCCCCGATGTTCTCTCAGATCATTCTTTAAATCATTCATGCTTTTCTTTGTGCATGGTCTACAAAATATATTTTTTACATCTTTGAATACAAACTTTTAGAAATGCCCCACCTGTGTTCAACCAATCAGTGTTTGACAGCACAGCCCGCCACTCAAATGTTCCTGAGGAGCTTCAAAAAGTCCCACCTCGCTACAAGGAACTTAAAATAGTTCCTGCAGAACTAAATCTACCGAGGTAGTATTTGGTGGAAACACAGGGGGGTACTGTACTTACTCGGATAAATGTGAAAGTTCTTGCAAAAGTTCCTGAGGTGGGAAAGGCCTATTATACCAACTACAGCTGTTGTCCTCCCGCATAGCTAACACTTAATTCCTGTTCCTGTCTACGGCGCTAAGCCTTCTGGTTAATGTAGTATATAAAACACGACTCCCTCGTTTACATGTATTTATATATGTATTTAACATTTATTAATCCAGTGTGAAGCAATGAAGAACATATTTTAATTTGCAACACTGACCTAAAAAACCCAAAACCGGTGAAGTTGGCACGTTGTGTAATTCGTAAATAAAAACAGAATATAATGATTTGCAAATTGTTTTCAACTTATATTCAATTGAATAGACTGCAAAGACAAGATATTTAATGTTTAAACTGAGAAACGTATTTTGTTTTTGCAAATAATCATTAAAGTATAATCTTATGGCAGCAACACATTGCAAAAAAGTTGGCACAGGGGCATTTTTACTACTGTGTTGCATGGCCTTTCCTTTTAACAACACTCAGTAAACGTTTTGGATCTGAGGAGAACAATTTTCGAAGCTTTTCCGGTGGAATTATTTCCCATCCTTTCTTGATGTACAACTTAAGTTGTTCAACAGTCCGGGGGTCTCCGTTGTGGTATTTTAGGCTTCATAATGCGCCACACATTTTCAATGGGAGACAGGTCTGGACTACAGGCAGGCCAGTCTAGTACCCACACTCTTTTACTATGAAGCCACGCTGTTGTACCACGTGCATAATGTGGCTTGGCATTGTCTTGCTGAAATAAGCAGGGGCGTCCATGATAAAGACGTTGCTTGGATGGCAACATATGTTGCTCCAAAACCTGTATGTACCTTTCAGCATTAATGGTGCCTTCACAGATGTGTAAGTTACCCATGCCTTGGGCACTAATACACCCCCATACCATCACAGATGCTGGCTTTTGAACTTTGCGCCTATAACAGTCAGGATGGTTCTTTTCCTCTTTGGTCCGGAGGACACGACATCCACAGTTTCCAAAAACAATTTGAATTGTGGACTCGTCAGACCACAGAACACTTTTCCACTTTGCATCAGTCCATCTCGGATGAGCTCGGGCCCAGCGAAGCCGGCGGCATTTCTGGGTGTTGTTGATGAATGGCTTTCGCTTTGCATAGTAGAGTTTTAACTTGCATTTACAGATGTAGCGACGGACTGTAGTTACTGACAGTGGTTTTCTGAAGTGTTCCTGAGCCCATGTGGTGATATCTTTTACACACTGATGTCGCTTCTTGATGCAGTACCGCCTAAGGGATTGAAGGACACAGCCATTAAATGTTACGTGCAGTGATTTCTTCAGATTCTCTGAACCTTTTGATGATATTACGGACCGTAGATGGTGAAATCCCTAAATTCTTTGCAATAGCTCATTGAGAAATGTTATTCTTAAACTGTTGGATAATTTGCTAACGCATTTCTTCACAAAGTGGTAACCCTCGCCCCATCCTTGTTTGTGAATGACTGAGCATTTCATGGAAGCTGCTTTGATACCCAATCATGGCACCCACCTGTTCCCAATTAGCCTGTTCACCTGTAGAATGTTCCAAATAAGTGAGGAGCATTCCTCAACTTTCTCAGTCTTTTTTGCCACTTGTACCAGTTTTCTTGAAACATGTTGCAGGCATCAAATTCCAAATGAGCTAATATTTGCAAAGAATAACACAGTATCTCAGTTTGAACGCCAAGTATCTTGTCTTTGCAGTCTATTCAATTGAATATAGGTTAAAAAAGGATTTGCAAATCATTGTATTTTGTTTTTATTTACGATTTACACAACGTGCCAACTTCACTGGTTTTGGGTTTTGTAATATAGAGGCAGCAACATCTAATTATTAACAATTTTTTTTATCCACGTCTATTTATCAACATGAATTTATTACCATCTAGTTACTAGCATCTACTATATCGTATGACCCCAAGATGCGGAGACAGATGACAATGTGTACATAAGAAGAGTCTTTAATAGCAAATACCAAGGACTAGTGCAGCAGGGGAACCATCGAGAAAGCGATAAGCCGAAACAAAGCAATGGCATGACAAAACATGAAACAAAGCAACTAACGATCCAGCAACAAGAAGCAGGTGAAGCTGGAATATAAGCCTTCTTGATTAGCAAACAGGTGATCTACTGATCGTCAATCAAGATCAGGTGAGGGAAACAGCACTCAGAGTCACGGATAAAGGTACTACAGAATAACATACAAAACAGGAAGTCAAAACTAGGATTAAGAGGGCTGAACAGGGACTAAAACTGAACTTACAAAAATACAAAATAGAGTCCTTACAGGTCCTGACAGTAGCTCCGTTCCACAATCGGATTCCAGACGCTTTAGTCTACTAGAGAAAAAAGTCTAACATCAAGGGAGGGTGGAGGAAGAACTTGGCGAAGGGTCGCCATGCCATGTATCCCCGAAGCCAGCGGGGGAGCGTCAGTGGAACGCCGCTGCAGCTGGCGAGAAGTAGGACGATGGGCGCTGCTTCAGCAGGCATGGAGGCGGAGCTGGCAGTGTTGTCTGAAGCAGAACCACTGGAGGCGGAGTTGCAGGCGGGCCCATGGGAGGCGTAGCGGGTGGAGGTGGCGTCTGTGAGAATTCCACAAAAGGCGGAGCTGTAGCTGTTGTCTGCGGTGGACCCACAGAAAACTGAGCTTGAAGCGGAGCTGGAGGCGGAGCCCATGGAAGGCTTAGCTGATGGGCGGCAGCCTCGGTAGATGGAGCTGTCCCAAGTTGTACAACTGCCAGTAGTAGAACCCCCCTCAGAGAGCAGATTTCAGACGTTGACACTGGCCGGAGGAAGAAGATGTTGACCGGCGGCAAAAGCAGAAGCAGCCAAAGCCGAAGCCAGGCGTGGGCGGAGGGAGGCTTGTTACTCTTTACCCCAGAGCATTTGTGTGGAACAGTAACAGGTGGCTGCCGCGCAGCCGGAACAGGAACGTTCAAACTCCACCCAGAAAAACTGCTCCACCATAAACATCTATTTATTTACATCTATTATTAGCACCTTTGACCATCATCCATCCATTTTCTACCGCTTGTCCCTTTCGAGGTGGCGGGGGGTTGCTGGAGCCTATCCCAGCTGCACTCGTGCTCTAGGCGGGGTACACCCTGCACAAGTCGCCACCTCATCACAGGGCCAACACAGATAGACAGACAACATTCACACTCACATTCACACACTAGGCATACTTGCCAACCTTGAGACCTCCGATTTCGGGAGGTGGGGGGTGGGGCGTGGTTGGGGGCGTGGTTAAGAGTATATTTAGATTTAGATTTAGATTTATTGGTCCCCTTGGGGAAATTCATTGTCACTGCCGTACATTTAAACACTAGACATTACACATCACACAAAAAAAATAACAAAAAGACATCATACATGACTAACACACATTTACAGGCTTGTCAGACAGGTCGGCCGGGCCTGCTGTTAAGGGCGGCTATAGCTGCAGGGATAAGGCTTTTCCTGAGGCGGGCCCTCCGGAATTTGATAGTTCTGTATATTTACAGCTAGAATTCACCAAGTCAAGTATTTCATATATATATATATATATATATATATATATATATATATATATATATAAAAGAAATACTTAAATTTCAGTGTTCATTTATTTTCACATATACACACACATAACACTCATCTACTCATTGTTGAGTTAAGGGTTGAATTGTCCATCCTTGTTCTATTCTCTGTCACTATTTTTCTAACCATGCTGAACACCCTCTCTGATGATGCATTGCTGTGTGGCACGCACAAAAGTGCTTTCATCAAATGCACTAGAGTCAGGAATCTTCCATCTCTCCCTAGCATGGCCCAAAACCGGTCAATCTTTGCTTCCTGAGGAAGATCTTCACTGCCAAGCACTTGGTAGTTCACTACTTCTTCCCGGAGGCTATCCAGGTCCAATTGCAGCTGCTGCTTGGAACTTACAAGCGTATTTCTTCATCTTACTCGTCGTCGGCGTCGCCACGGCTGTATCTTCCTCGTTCTTCTGCTTTGTCTCCTTGTTGTGTGCGCAGTTGTGCACTGCACTCTCTAAAAGCCCTAGATGTTATTATCACATATGCATGTACAGTAGATGGCAGTATTGTCCTGTTTAAGAGTGTCACAACATTGCTGTTTACGGCAGAAAAACTGCTTTACAGTAGACGAAAATGTGACTGCTGTTGTGTGTTGTTACCGCGCTGGGAGGACGTTAATGAAACTGCCTAACAATAAATTCACATAAGAAACCAAGAACTTGCCCTCAATCATTCTACAGTTATAACGTCATTGGGCAGGCACGCTGTTTATATTGTGGGAAAGCGGACTCAGGTCCGCATGGAGCTGGAGGGGGCGTGGCCTCCAGCTCCGCCTGAATTTCGGGAGATTTTCGGGAGAAAATTTGTCCCGGGAGGTTTTCGGGAAAGGCGCTGAATTTTGGGAGTCTCCCAGAAAATCCGGAAGGGTTGGCAAGTATGACACTAGGGCCAATTTAGTGTTGCCAATCAACCTATCCCCGGGTGCATTTCTTTGGAGGTGGGAGGAAGCCAGAGTACCCGGAGGGAACCCACGCAGTCACGGGGAGAACATGCAAACTCCACACAGAAAGATCCAGAACCCAGGACCTTTGTATTGTGAGGCACGGTGGAACAGGGGTGTGCCCTCAAATATTTTCCCCTAATTGAGAAGGACTGCGTTTGACCATCTATAAGAATCATCTATTACAAAAGTAACTTTAAATGAGAACAAAGTATGAAGTCTGCTTTAAATGGAAACAGGAAGCAGTGAAAATAAAAGCTTTTGGCAAAGAAGACAAATGTTTTTCTTTGAAGCTGCTTTCTTTCTGAGAAGCCTCAGGCGTTTAAACTTGTGAAAAAAAAAACACTTTCAGCGCTTTGAGGTGAGATCAACTTGGGACGAAGAGATCAACACACAAGAAAGCAGCAGTAGGCTGAAGGCGATTTATTTTGCCTCCCACCAGCGCCGCACACAGCGCCATCTGCTAAGACCTGTTGGCGTGTTTGTTTTCCGCAGCAAACAGCAAATCACTCATTTCCTCTTCCTGCTTTTCACCATATGCCACCGCCTGCGTATTAGAGCCAGGCATGTATATTAATGACGTTAATCAAAGGCACACACGCAAACATCTGCCAGGGGAATTTTCAAATATTCACAGCTGCTGGTGGATTCATCAAGTCCAAATTTCAAACCTCACCTTGGCTTCCTTTTAGTTGACGTGAAACAGTAAAAGTACTTTATTTGCACATCATGATGAACTTACTGTAGTAGTGTTGCCTTACATGGCGGAGAGACAAACATGCTTTAATTCCCACGGCGATTCAATCACAAATGATTAATACCCTTCATGTCTGGGACTCACCTTTGTAGCAGAGGGTAGTGGCGCCGAGTTGGCCGAACTCTGAGAATCCACACGATCCTAACTAATACAAAATCTAAAACCAGTGAAGTTGGCACATTGTGTTAATCGTTAATAAAAACAGAATACGATGATTTGCAAATCCTTTTTTAGCCTATATTCAATTGAATAGACTGCAAAGACAAGATGCTTAACGTTCGAACTGATAAACTTTGTTATTTTTTGCAAATATTAGCTCATTTGGAATTTGATGCCTGCAAAAGCTGGCACAAGTGGCAAAAAAGACTGAGAAAGTTGAGGAATGCTCATCAAGCACTTATTTGGAACATCCCACAGGTGAAGAGGCTAATTAGGAACAGGTGGGTGCCATGATTGGGTATGAAAGCAGCTTCCGTGAAATGCTCAGTCATTCACAAACAAGGATGGGGCGAGCGTCACCACTTTGTGAACAAATGCGTGAGCAAATTATCCAACAGTTTAAGAACAACATTTCTCAATGAGATATTGCAAGGAATCTAGGGATTTCACCATCTACGGTCCGTAACATCATCCAAAGGTTCAGCGAATCTGGAAAAATCACTGCACGTAAGTGGCAAGGTCGTGACCTTTGATCCCTCAGGCGGTACTGCATCAAAAACCGATATCAGTGTGTAAAGGACATCACCACATAGGCTCAGGAACACTCCAGAAAACCACTTTCAGTAACTACAGTTCATCGCTACATCTGTGCAAAGCCAACAACACCCAGAAACGCCGCCGGTTTCGCTGGGCCTGAGCTCATCTAAGATCGACTGATGCAAAGAGGAAAAGTGTTCTGTGGTCTGACGAGTCCACATTTCAAATTGTTTTTGGAAATTGTGGACGCCGTGTCCTCCAGACCAAAGAGGAAAAGAACCATCCGGATTGTTATAGGCGCAAAGTTCAAAATCCAGCATCTGTGATGGTATGGGGGTGTATTAGTGCCCAAGACATGGGTAACTTACACATCTGTGAAGGCACCATTAATGCTGAAAGGTACATACAGGTTTTGGAGCAACATATGTTGCCATCCAAGCAACGTCTTTTTCATGGACGCCCCTGCTTATTTCAGCAAGACAATGCCAAGCCGCATTCTGCACACGTTACAACAGCGTGGCTTCGTAGTAAAAGAGTGCGGGTACTAGACTGGCCTGCCTGTAGTCCAGATCTGTCTCCCATTGAAAATGTGTGGCACATTATGAAGCCTAAAATACCACAACGGAGACCCCCGGACTGTTGAACAACTTAAGCTGTACATCAAGCAAGAATGGGAAAGAATTCCACCTGAAGAGCTTCAAAAATTGGTCTCCTCACGTCCCAAGCGTTAACTGAGTGTTGTTAAAAGGAAAGGCCATGTAACACAGTGGTAAAAATGCCCCTGTGCCAACTCTTTTGCAATGTGTTGTTGCCATTACATTCTAAGTTAATGATTATTTGAAAAAATAAATACGTTTCTCAGTTCAAACATTAAATATCTTGTCTTTGCAGTCTATTCAATTGAATATAGGTTGAAAAGGATTTGCAAATCATTGTATTCTGTTTTTATTTACGATTTACACAACGTGCCAACTTCACTGGTTTTACATTATGTAATTTTACATCAAATAAATTAATGGCACACTTTGTGTATTTAATTCAAATTATAATTATTGAATGATAGATTTAGGTAATCACTTAAATATGTATTTATCATGTCCGCTTTGGCCCATACTTGTCAAACTTCCTGTTTTTTGTCCTTTTTTCCCGGCGGCATCCGGGCCCGTTTTTTTTCCCCCCAGATTTGGGTCTACACAAAACAATTAAACTTCCTAATACTTTCAACAATTAGGGAAAACTTTTTTGAGCTACTGTGAAGGAGCCCAATTTTTTTTTTCATTTTCATTTATCCAATATTCCCCAGTTTGCCACAAGGCAGCCTTATTGCATGTTTAAGTAGATAACTAGAGGAGCTGGGTGTCACAACTGTGAAAGACCATAGACATGGACCATAGACATAGGATAAAATCCAGTGTGACTCATGGGGTATTTTTTTGTTTATGTTTTTTAATCGATCAATTTGTTTTTAATTTATTTTTACCCATTTTATCGGGAAATATCCGATATTGTGAAATGCAAATTTTGACATGATGACGTGATTACTTCTGTTGTGTTTTCCCCTTATTTAGGCTGACCATATTGTGAAATCCCAAAAAGAGGACACATATATGCGTGCCAAGGCGGGCAGCACGCCACGGCCAGGACTCGGTGAAAATTTGCCAATGATACTCAAACTTGCTTTATAAATAATATATTTATTTAAATAAAGCATTTTTTCCTCCTCTGTTGACAGCAGTGCTGGCGCTAGGAATTTTCAAAATGGGGTCCCAGGGACCCCATCAAGTCATAAAAATGGGGTCCCACAGTAAATTTTTGGGGTCCCACTTTTTTGTAAGCGTTTTTTAAAAAAATGATAAACTTATGCATTATTCTGTTATATCTCACATTCTATATTGTGTTTTGGAAAAAGGTTGTCATAAACGTTACTTAATTCATAAAAAAAAAGAAAAAAAAGAAAACAAATTTGTATACATATGTAAATGTATTCAGTTATAAACATTCATTCACTTTCTTCTTTCCTTCATGGATCTAATCTTTACCGCTGCTGGTAGTTTTTTTCTATGTTTGTATTTAATAAGTTGTAGGTGTATTTATTTCAGTATAAAAGTGTAAAAAGTGTTTTGCTTGAGTCATGAAATGATGATAATGGTGTGCCAGGGCATACATACATTTTATATTTAACGCTTAAATCCCTGGAGTCTACATCAACTTCAGATCTATCCCTCATTTCAAAATGTTTTAGTTTTTTTTATGTTTGTTTGTTTTCCGCCCTTTTTTGTATAACAAAACTATCTTTTTAATGGCAAAGACACAAAATATGCAAAATCTTCCACCGAAAATATTTTTCAAAGGGGGATATTTGATGTGAAGTAATCGGAACCTTGGATAGGTCAGTAATTCATAATAACATTTTGATTCAATATTATGTTTTGAGCAATGACAGTTTGAAAGAAAAAAAAAACAGCTTTGTTTTATTAGTCAACATTGCAACTTTTTCTAAATTACATTTCACCTTTAAGCTTTTTTATTTCACTTGTGTTATGTTTTTGTTTATTTTAATAGTATTTTTAGAATGTGCCGTGGGCCTTTAAAACATTAACTGTGGGCCGCAAATGGCCTCCGGGGCACACTTTTGACACCCCTGCTATAGATAATAAAAAAATTAAATCTGATAAATCTATGGATAAAAAGCAGAGCCTGGCGACGCGTGCGTGTGTATCATAACTCTCTCGCTCTCTCTGTCTCTGCCCCTCCCTCATGAATGCTGCTGCGCGCACAATTTGTTGTGTTTTTAACCCCTTCTTAGCCCTGAACGTATATTGAAAATACACGCAACCCTAACTCAAAATGCCGCACATTTGAGGCATTTAAGAAACTCCACCCGGACAGCATGTCCGGGGAAAAGAGGACGTATGGTCAGTCTACTTTATTGCATATATTTTGGACGTTTGCCGTCGGCCATCCTGCAATTCCTACAGAACACATGCGATTAGAAAACGCACAAAATTAAATTGGTTTTAGATCTCGTCTGTGTTTGCAGCTTTTGGATGGCGCTGCATCAAATTCAGCGTTTCCAGAATGAACATGAACCCAGCATGGTTTATCAGGATGCAATCCCACACCTGTATGTAGACTTGTGGCTTACGAAGAACAGTGTCGGTCTCACAGGTCCGTGCTTAAGTCAGGGAAGGCTTGGCAGCTTTCCAAGATGCAATTTGACCTCGCATGGCGCTTCCAGTCAAATAAAGTGTTCTCCTCCCACCAGCAGTGTTAGCTGCAGGCGGGAGTCTCGCTGAAGGCAAGTAGAAGTGAGCTGTGGTCTTGATGAATACTGCATGTGGGCCGAGCTGTGTAGCCTGGGAGCTACTGACCTTTTGTTCGGGTGATTGACAGCCTTTTTTTTCTCGACATATCGCTTTTTTTTTTTCCGGATTTAGTCGTAAACATGGCAGATGAAGGATTTCCTGGCTAGAAGTGGGTTAGAATATATATTCTCCTTTTGACAAGTGTAGCGACATGACAGTGATCCGCCACTCGCATCTATTGGGCTGTTCTGTCCGGTCAACAATCTTGAATAAATGTCGATTTATCAGCAAGTATGTCAGAAATGTTACCTGAATGTCCAATCATTCACGACATCCTCATATAAACCAAGAGCGTCAACATGACCCCTCTTGGCCATGAAATAATTCTGAAATAGCTGTCAGAGACTACGTTTACACTGCAGGCCAAAGTGGACCAAATTGGATTTTTTAGAAAACCAATTTTTTTCCAGCTGATTGTTTAGATTACAAACAAAATGTGATCTTTATCAGACTCCAGTATAAACACGCACAGTCCCCAAAGTGGCCCCAGTGTGGCCTCGACGTCACTTACATGCACAGTTCGATAAAGTGAAAACAAAAGAAGTTGAGCAAGAAAGTCACTACTTCTAATACAAAATGAAATAAATCACCACACCTTAAAAATGTGGGGTTTTTTATGTGAAAATCATTTAAAGTACAAACTCCATTTCCATATGAGTTGGGAAATTGTGTTAGATGTAAATATAAACGGAATACAATGATTTGCAAATCATTTTCAACCCGTATCCAGTTGAATATGCTACAAAGACAACATATTTGATGTTCAAACTGATAAACTTTTTTTTTTTTTTGCAAATAATCATTAACTTTAGAATTTGATGCCAGCAACACGTGACAAAGAAGTTGGGAAAGGTGGCAATAAATACTGATAAAGTTGAGGAATGCTCATCAAACACTTATTTGGAACATCCCACGGGTGTGCAGGCTAATTGGGAACAGGTGGGTGCCATGATTGGGTATAAAAACAGCTTCCCAAAAAATGCTCAGTCTTTCACAAGAAAGGATGGGGCGAGGTACACCCCTTTGTCCACAACTGCGTGAGCAAATAGTCAAACAGTTTAAGAACAACGTTTCTCAAAGTGCAATTGCAAGAAATTTAGGGATTTCAACATCTACGGTCCATAATATCTTCAAAAGGTTCAGAGAATCTGGAGAAATCACTCCATGTAAGCGGCATGGCCGGAAACCAACATTGAATGACCGTGACCTTCGATCCCTCAGACGGCACTGTATCAAAAACCGACATCAATCTCTAAAGGATATCACCACATGGGTCCAGGAACACTTCAGAAAACCACTGTCACTAAATACAGTTCATCGCTACATCTGTAAGTGCAAGTTAAAGCTCTACTATGCAAAGCGAAAGCCATTTATCAACAACATCCAGAACCGCCGCCGGCTTCTCTGGGCCCGAGATCATCTAAGCTGGACTGATACAAAGTGGGAAAGTGTTCTGTGGTCTGACGAGTCCACATTTCAAATTGTTTTTGGAAATATTCGACATCGTGTCATCCGGACCAAAGGGGAAGCGAACCATCCAGACTGTTATTGACGCAAAGTTGAAAAGCCAGCATCTGTGATGGTATGGGGGTGCATTAGTGCCCAAGGCATGGGTAACTTACACATCTGTGAAGGCACCATTAATGCTGAAAGGTACATACAGGTTTTGGAACAACATATGCTGCCATCTAAGCGCCGTCTTTTTCATGGGCGTCCCTGCTTATTTCAGCAAGACAATGCCAAGCCACATTCAGCACGTGTTACAACAGCGTGGCTTCGTAAAAAAAGAGTGCGGGTACTTTCCTGGCCCGTCTGCAGTCCAGACCTGTCTCCCATCGAAAATGTGTGGCGCATTATGAAGCGTATAATACGACAGCGGAGACCGCGGACTGAACGACTGAAGCTCTACATAAAACAAGAATGGGAAAGAATTCCACTTTCAAAGCTTCAAAAATTAGTTTCCTCAGTTCCCAATCGTTTGAGTGTTGTTGAAAGAAAAGGTGATGTAACAGTGGTGAACATGCCCTTTCCCAACTACTTTGGCACGTGTTGCAGCCATGAGATTCCAAGTTAATAAATTGCAAAAAAAAAAAAAAAAGTTTATGATTTTGAACATCAAATATCTTGTCTTTGTAGTGCATTCAATTGAATATGGGTTGAAAAGGATTTGCAAATCATTATATTCCGTTTATATTTACATCTAACACAATTTCCCAACTCATGTGGAAACGGGGTTTGTAATATAATGTATGGATGATATATACTGTAATATACTGTATTTTCCGAACTATAAGGTGCACTTTAAATCTTTTTTATTTCTCAAAACTCGACAGTGCGCCTTATAACCCGGTGCGCCTAATGTACGGAATAATTCTGGTTTTGCTTACCGACCTCGAAGCAATTTTATTTGGTACATGGTGTGACCAGTAGATGGCAGTCAAACATAAGAGTTAAGTGTAGACTGCAATATGATGGCAATATGACTCAAGTAAATAACACTAACATTTTATATGTTCCATTGAAAATATAGAACATTACACACGGCATTCAAAAATCTGTCAAAATGTTTTAGTACGACTTTGGTAAACTATGAAGCCGCACCGCTTGATGGATTGTCGGCACATTAAACAGTATTATTATGGTGTGTGTAGAAGGTAAGACATTAGCTGACGTTTTGTTTCGCAATATTATGCAAAAACAACTTTTCTTACCTTCTGGTACCTGCTGATCTGTATTTGGGATCTGCATAAGTCCTGAAAAATACCGGGCGTCCGCCTTTGTAGGCCGTGCCGACACCGTAGTCGATAAGCTTTTCTTTTTCTCTATCTTCTTGTTATGGGACATTCATCCTCCGCTGTTGCCATTTATAATATAAAGTAGTGTAAAGTTCTTACTTATATCTGTCAGTAAACTCGCCATGAAAGCGCTAAAACATACCGGTGTAGTGAGTTTACATTATTCACCCAAATAACTTTAGTTATTAGAGAGTTCCGGTCGGACGTTTTTTTACTTGTTGTTTCCGGATGAGGAGATGCTGCTTCGTTATTGATTTAAGTAAAGTCTGAATGTCATTAAAACAGTTAGCTCCATCTTTTGACACTTCGTCTTTGCACGCTACACCGCTACAACAAAGATGACGGGGAGAAGACGCTGTCAAAGGAAATCATTAAAAAGCGTAACTCAGTAGCCGATGTTGACAATAAAAAGTTGTTCTCGCAATTGTTGGATATGAATTTAAACCATAACCAAGCATGCATGACTATAGCTCTTGTCTCAAAGTAGGTGTACTGTCACCACCTGTCACATCACGCCGTGACTTATTTAGAGTTTTTTGGTGTTTTCCTGTGTTTAGTGTTTTAGTCCTTGTCAGGCGCTCCTATTTTGTTTTTTTTTCCTGTTTTGTTGGTATTTTCCTGTTGCAGTTTCATGTCTCCCGTGAGCGCTATTCTCCACACCTGCTTTGTTTTCACAATCCAGACTTTTTTAAATTGTGTGGACGCTTTCCTTCTTTGTGGGGACATTGTTGATTGTCACGTCATGTGCGGATGTACTTTGTGGACGCCGTCTCCGCTCCACACGCTGTAAGTCTTTGCTGTCGTCCAACATTCTGTGTTTTGTTTACTTCGCAGCCAGCTCAGTTTTAGTTTCGTTCTGCATAGCCCAAGCTTCAATGCCTTTTCTTAGCGGAAATCACCTTTTGTTTATTTTTGGTTTAAGCATAAGATACCTTTTTACCTGCACACTGCTTCCCGCTGTCGTCTGCATATTGTGATCATGACACGACGTGTTCCCGACATCTACAAAGCAATTAGCTACCTGCTGCCACCTACTGATATGGAAGAGTATAACATGGTTACTCTGCCATATTATTTACGAATTATAATTACTTGTGTGCAAAAAATATTTTTAACCCATCCATCCATCCATCCATCTTCTTCCGCTTATCCGAGGTCGGGTCGCGGGGGCAGCAGCCTAAGCAGGGAAGCCCAGACTTCCCTCTCCCCAGCCACTTCGTCCAGCTCCTCCCAGGGGATCCCGAGGCGTTCCCAGGCCAGCCGGGAGACATAGTCTTCCCAACGTGTCCTGGGTCTTCCTCGTGGCCTCCTACCGGTCGGACATGCCCTAAACACCTCCTTAGGGAGGCGCTCGGGTGGCATCCTGACCAGATGCTCGAACCACCTCATCTGGCTCCTCTCGATGCGGAGGAGCAGCGGCTTTACTTTGAGCTCCCCCCGGATGACAGAGCTTCTCACCCTATCTCTAAGGGAGAGCCCCGCCACCCGGCGGAGGAAACTCATTTCGGCCGCTTGTACCCGTGATCTTGTCCTTTCGGTCATAACCCAAAGCTCATGACCATAGGTGAGGATGGGAACGTAGATCGACCGGTAAATTGAGAGCTTTGCCTTCCGGCTCAGCTCCTTCTTCACCACAACGGATCGATACAGCGTCCGCATTACTGAAGACGCCGCACCGATCCGCCTGTCGATCTCACGATCCACTCTTCCCTCACTCGTGAACAAGACTATTTAGATTTTTAACCCAATTAGGTGAAATTACATAATCTCCCACGGCACACCAGACTGTATCTCACGGCACACTAGTGTAGCATAGTGGTTGAAAAACACTGATGTAGACCACAAGGAAGTGTTTTCCATTTAGAAAAAAAATAGTAATAATATGACTTCTTTAATGTGCCCTATAATCCGGTGCACCTTATATATGAAAAAAGATCGAAAATAGACCATTCATCGACAGTGCGCCTTATAATCCGGTGCGCCCTATGGTCCGAAAAATACGGTACTTGGGAGAGTTATTATGGCTGTTAAGTTGAGGAAACACGGATCTACATTAGGTTATTTTTTCAACTCACGTAAACAACTTACGAGGGGTGTAACGTTATTATAAATACCACGGTATTTTGGTATCAAAATCATTTCCTGAAGCTTTCATTAAAATATATTCATAACTTTTTGAGCTAAGTTGCTAAGCAACATACAAACAAACCTTGGCGAAAACACAACCTCTTTTGGTCTGTGTATAATGCAAGGAAAAGTCGTTGCAATGTCTGGACTGTTTCCAAGACAACACATGAAGCCGGTACGCAGTTTTGATGTTTTAAGCCACATTTTTCCTTAATAACATTGAATCAAATCGTGGTTTAAATGGATTTATTATCCATGTTTTAAGTAGGAAAATGGGCCAGGCGGCAGGCCAGACAAAATAAAGTTTGGTGACTACACTGCGGGGAACACAAGTAGCATAAGAAGCTATTTGATAAACTACCACTCGGAAAATTTAGTTGATGCCAAGGAAGCCAACTATCAATTTGTGAGGTATTTACATTATTAAACGTTAAATTGTTAGCTAACTTTTCTGATAATCAGAATTTTCCACAGGGATATAAGATGTCCACTACAGAGGACACTGTTTCTCTGAAGTTAAACGTATGTATTTTAAGTATGTTACACTCAATGTTTATACTGACAGTTTAAAGACACTTAACTGAAAGTGTGTGTGTATATATATATATATATGTGTATATATATATATATATATATATATATATATATATATATATATATATATATAGTCGAAGTTACTGTGGTTTATCCTTTATACAGTGCTCAATACCAGGGTAGAGCGGAATATACGTTAGGTCGGGAAAAAACACAGAGGCTATTTCATCCCTACAAGCCTGTTTCTCAGGTATTCCTGCTCTTCAGGGGATTTTATAAAATGCAAATTCCTGTTTCACAAGTTTCCCTGCTCTTCAGGGGATTTTTATAAAATTAGGTCAGGAAAAAACACAGAGGCTATGTCATCCCTACGAGCCTGTTTCGCAAGTTTCCCTGCTCTTCGGGGAATTTTATAAAATATAAAATCCCCTGAAGAGCAGGTAAACTTGCGAAACAGGATTTTGTATTTTATAAAATCCCCTGAAGAGCAGGAAAACCTGCGAAACAGACTTGTAGGGATGAAATAGTCTCTGCGTTTTTTCCTGACCTAACGTACATGAATATATATATATATATATATATATATATATATATATATATATATATATATATATATATATATATATATACATACACACTGTATACTATATGTTCAGAACATTTGAGCATTAGGTTTGTGTTTAATTACAGTAAGTGTGTTTCTCCTAAACATTCTTGCCACTTAATTTTACACCAGTGGTTCTTAACCTTGTTGGAGGTACCGAACCCCACCAGTTTCATATGCGCATTCACCGAACCCTTCTTTAGTGAAAAATAAAATGTGTTTTTTTTTCAAATTCAAGACAAAGTTATATGTTTCTGGTAACACTTTAGTATGGGGAACATATTCTAAGTAACAAAGACTTTTAATTTAGAGTTATTTGGACACTAGGGGAACGTATTCTAATTAATAAAGACTTAATTTAGAGTTATTTGGTCAGGGTTAGGGTTAGGGTTAGAGGGTTAGGACCAGGGTTAGAGGGTTGGGTTATAATAAGGCCATGCCGAATAAGGCATTAATAAGTACTTAATAATGACTAGTTAAGAGCCAATATGTTACTAATTTGCATGTTAATAAGCAACTAATTAATGGTGAACGTGTTCCCCATATTAAAGTGTTACCATGTTTTTTTACTGGTGCATAAAACGAACCGTGCATGAACATCACCTTGTTCAAACAACAAAACCAACACAGTGCATAAACTCACAACAAATTACACACCTGCAAATCAGTCAGCTGTTGCCGTATCCGTAATACCCCGATAGGGAGAAGTTTGTATTTACACGATGAGTCGGGTGTGTCTTGACCTCCGCCGAACCCCTGAGCCCGACTCACCGAACCCCTAGGGTTCGATCGAACCCAGGTTAAGAACCACTGTTTTACACACTATAACATGTTTAAGTCTTTTTTTGGGAGGGAGCATAGACCACAATGGTATCGTATCGTGGGTTTAATACCGTGATAATATCGTACAGTGAGGTTTGATATCGTTACATCCCTAAAAAAAACACTAACCTACTAATATTAACCATCTGGAATGGACTTAAGATGTCTTTAAGTTGAAGCACGGTTGTAATTCTTATTTGGCAGCACCTAGTAAAACTTACGCAATGTAGGTAACATGTAAGCAAATACGCCAGAGCGTACACGTCATTTATAGTTCTTCAACAAACGCTATTTCTTTTGAATCAAAGTATATAATATATACTGTATTTATACGGTTTAACTTCATATTTTACCTATAGCCTATTATTTGCTGTAATTAACATCACTATTGACTCGGGATGCATCGAAAATGTGTCCGCGGAAAAATACTTTGCTTACAGTTCTTGTGACGTTTCCGCTGGCGGGCTCAGTCTTTTCATGCGCACACAAATGATGTAGCTCGACCAAAGAGGGCAGGAAAGTTGCATTCAGGATTCACTTCCGTTGAGACTGAAGTCACATTTGAAAAGATCAGATTCCAGACAGACAGACCACCACCTGATGTGACCTAAATCGGATGCGAAAAGATCAGATTTGAAGCACCTTGGCGTGTTTAGACTGGCAAAAAATATCCGATCCGTGTCATTTTCAGGACAAAAAAAATCTGATTCGGTGTGCAGTGTAAACGGGGCCAGAGGTAAATCGATGACGTCGCCTTACTCGATCACGTCAGTCTTGACCTTTGACATGTGTCCATCTTTAATCTGCATCACAGCTGGGTCAACGTGGTCATTCATCTTCAATCGTGCAAAGTAAGGCCAACGGTCAAGATGAGCTTGTCCAGAAGGCGTGTCCAATGGGACCAACTGACATCGTATTCAGCTGGCGCGGATGAGGAGTTAAATTGAGCAGTTCTAGCCAATGAGCTGCAGTAAAAGCCATGGGCTGTCAACTCATTGTCCATTGCAGCTTTTAATGTGTCAGGAAGTGAGGGCTACTCACTTAAGCCTGCTCAGTGGCTTTGTGGTTAGAGCGTCCGGCCTGAGATCAGTAGGTCGTGAGTTCAAACCCCGGCCGAGTCATGTTTTTTTACTGGTGCATAAAACGAACCGTGCATGAACATCACCTTGTTCAAACAACAAAACCAACACAGTGCATAAACTCACAACAAATTACACACCTGCAAATCAGTCAGCTGTTGCCGTATCAGTAATACGCCGATAGGGAGAAGTTTGTATTTACACGATGAGTCGGGTGTGTCTTGACCTCCGCCGAACCCCTGAGCCCGACTCAAGTAATGACTCCTATAAAAATGGGAGTCATTACCTCCCTGCTTGGCACTCAGCATCAAGGCTTGGAATTGGGGCTTAAATCACCAAAATGATTCCCGAGCGCGGCCACCGCTGCTGCTCACTGCTCCCTTCACCTCCCAGGGGGTGGAACAAGGGGATGGGTCAAATGCAGAGGTTAATTTCACCACACCGTGTGTGTGTGACTATCAGTGGTACTTTAACTTTAACTTTAAACGCATTGCAACGGTTGTGGAAACTGGCCAAAGCCAGTTGAGCAAAAGTCCAAAAAACGCAGAATAGCAATGACAACCTGGTCCAAAACACACGTAGCATAGCAGAAAATGCACACAATTACTACGCCACCAGTGCTAAGCTAAGATGCTGCCAACGGTCCATAACGGGAAATGGAAAATGTCCGGATCACGACACCAATGTACACTGCAAAAAGTCAAGTGTTCAAAAACAAGAAAAAAAATACAAAAATGAGGGGTATTTTATTTTAACTAAGCAAAATTATCTACCAATAGAACAAGAAAATGTGGCTTGTCAAGACTTTCCAAAACAAGTAAAATTAGCTAACCTCAATGAACCCAAAAATACCTTAAAATAAGTATATTCTCACTAATAACAAGTGCACTTTTCTTGGTAGCAAAAAAAAAGACCTTTTTGCTATATATGTTGAAAAATATTTTTAAATTAAGTAAATGCTAGTGCCATTATCTTGACATAATGATATGCACTCGGCATAACATTTATTGAAACCAGCAAACTTACACTAAAAACTAGTTTATTGTTCTTAATGGAAAGGCAACAAGGCAACCACTTGTTACTCTCGGGGTCTACTAGCCGCTCAGGCAAATCATATTGTCTAAAAATGCATTTTTCCATCGATAACATGACATCATCGCGCCAAGTGCGTGCTCTTTCAGTCAATTAGTGCGCATATATACATTATTTTATTTTGTTTAATTGTAATTTTGAAGAATTTATCTGAATGTGCATGAACTATTTCTGTTCAAAATAGTTAGAAATGTCACATGTCAAATGTTTAAATATTAACGGTCAGTTTACTGTACTTTGCCGACTGTACTACTATATGAGTACGTATGTTCTATTGTTTCATTGAAAATAAAACAGCAAAGTCCATTTGGCTGTCATCTGTTTTAATTATGAGACACAATTGTGTCAAAATCATGATTTTTTTTTTTTCATGCTAAAAGTAAGAAATTATTACTTTAAAAAAGTAGTTTTTGAAACGACGTGGTCGCATAGTGATGCGGATGTGGTTCTCCCAAGGATGCAGACGGCTTCGGACACAGCTTGCAGGTAGGAAAATGATTTATTTTAAATATAAATCATATGGTGAATAACAAAAAGGACATGCACGTAGCACAAAAGGCAAAACAAAAGGGCTAGCGTGGGAGCTAGTAAACCAAAATAGCCTAGCGTGAGAACTAGTAGCTAAGAAACAGGAAATAATCGTCGTCATCAGTTGTGTAAGAACAAACTAGGAAGCCAGACCGAGTGAGGCCAGGGCAAAGACTAAATAGCCCTCTGATTAGTGCCCGGGCAACAGGTGCGCGTCCCGAACACTAACCAGAGGCAGGTGAATGTAATCAGTTGACATGGCAACTGAACACAAACAAAATCAAGGTGCTGAAAACATGTGACTCAAACATAAACAAACTATGATCCGGGCAGCGGATCGTAACAGTACCCCCCCCTTAAAGGACAGATTCCAGATGTCCCTTGACACGAAATAAAACTAGAACCCAAAAAACAAGAAACAGTTCAAGAGTCCAGGGAGGGTGGAGGGAGGATTTGGTGGTGGGTCGCCAGGCCACGTGTCCCCGAATCCACCGGGGAAGAGTCAGGTGAGGCGGGCGACCACGGAAAGGCCACATTCGTGGCTGCCGAGAAGGTGGGCGTGAGTGGCGCCAGAAGTTCAGCAGCCGCAGAGTTCTAAGTCTATGTCTCGGTTGTCGCTGCTGTTTGCGCCACAGGCGTCCATACAGAAACCTAAGAGAGCGCCGCTTGCGCAGCCAGACCACTCGAGGTCGCTGAGACGACGATGAGGGCGAGGAAGGTGGCGGCGTCCTGGAAAAGCCCACCGGAGACGAGGAGAGAGCAGACGTCGCCGTGGAAGCAGGAGGAGACGTCGTCGCCGTGGAGGCAGGAGGAGACGTCGTCGCCGTGGAGGCAGGAGGAGACGTCGTCGCCGTGGAGGCAGGAGGAGACGTCGTCGCCGTGGAGGCAGGAGGAGACGTCGTCGCCGTGGAGGCAGGAGGAGACGTCGTCGCCGTGGAGGCAGGAGGAGACGTCGTCGCCGTGGAGGCAGGAGAAGACGTCGTCGCCGTGGAGGCAGGAGGAGACGTCGTCGCCGTGGAGGCAGGTGCAGGTTCTGGTACCAGCCGTGGAGCAGGTGCAGGTTCTGGTACCAGCCGTGGAGCCGACGCTGGTGTGGGTACCAGCCGTGGAGCCGACGCTGGTGTGGGTACCAGCCGTGGAGCCGGCGCTGGTGTGGGTACCAGCCGTGGAGCCGACGCTGGTGTGGGTACCAGCCGTGGAGCCGGCGCTGGTGTGGGTACCAGCCGTGGAGCCGGCGCTGGTGTGGGTACCAGCCGTGGAGCCGGCGCTGGTGTGGGTACCAGCCGTGGAGCCGGCGCTGGTGTGGGAACCAGCCTTGGAGCCGGCGCTGGTGTGGGAACCAGCCTTGGAGCCGGCGCTGGTGTGGGAACCAGCCTTGGAGCCGGCGCTGGTGTGGGAACCAGCCTTGGAGCCGGCGCTGGTGTGGGAACCAGCCTTGGAGCCGGCGCTGGTGTGGGAACCAGCCGAGGAACTTGGCATGGTGGAGTTTGGCGTGCTGGAGGTACAGGAGACGAAGCTTGGTGTGTCAGCCGAGGTGCAGGAACAGGTGCTAGCCGAGGTGCAGCTGGAGGTGGCCTAGCTGGCGGTTGTGGCTTAGCAGGCCAAAGGACTGGTGGCGGTGGCCGTGCAGGAGGTTGCGGCTTAGCACGCCGGAAGACTGGTGGCGGTGGCCGTGCAGGAGGTTGCGGCTTAGCACGCCGAAGTTGTGCCACCGCACTAGCACAGTTCCCAGTACTAGCCCCCCCTCAAGACGCGGATACCAGACGCGCTCTTTGCGGTTTGGAACCGTCTTCAAGGGTGGGTGGAGGGAGGTATGGAGGGGGGTATACTCCTCCTCTTTAAATTGTCCAAATTGACTGTTAGTCTTCCCAATATCATGGGACTGTAGGGACGACCAGGAGGGAGAAAACAGAGTGGGCGGAGCTTGAGCTATAGGGGGTGGGGCCAGAATAATTGGGGGCGGGGCTTGAAAATCAGAATGTGACTGACTAGACTTGAACTTAACAAAAATGTCCTGATAATGTTTTATCTTAGAATACAAATTATTTGGAATTGGCTGACAGAAAGAAGCAGATGATGGAAAAAAAAATTCTTGCTCAATGACGTCATCGGGAGTGGGCGGAGTTACCTCTTCGGGGGGCGCCAATGAAATGACGTCATTGTTGGAAATGTCCATGTGACTGACAGCCCAATCGGAGAAATGTTTGGCGAAGTGGTCGATTGGGTTGCCAAACGTCTGAGGATGGGGAGCTTGAGCTGCATGTAGCTTGCTTCGGTCCGGGGGAGGAGTTTGCAGGAGCGGCGCGTCTTGGCGGCGAGGGAAAGACCTTCTGGCCGGCTTCCGTCTTTGACGGCGCGCATGGTACTGCTGTGTAGCGGCGATGTCTTCCGACCAGAGGGAGTCGATGGGGATAAGAGAGCCTCCAGCTCCCCACATGAGATTCGACCTCTCCTCCGTCGAATAGCGAAGCGTCTCGGCTTCCATCGCTCGCAACACCATGAGCGTACCTTCGTCCCACTCCTCGTTAGCCGGTGCGGGAGAATTGTCTTCTGCTGGCTTCCTACTGAAACGACGTGGTCGCATAGTGATGCGGATGTGGTTCTCCCAAGGATGCAGACGGCTTCGGACACAGCTTGCAGGTAGGAAAATGATTTATTTTAAATATAAATCATTTGGTGAATAACAAAAAGGACATGCACGTAGCACAAAAGGCAAAACAAAAGGGCTAGCGTGGGAGCTAGTAAACCAAAATAGCCTAGCGTGAGAACTAGTAGCTAAGAAACAGGAAATAATCGTCGTCATCAGTTGTGTAAGAACAAACTAGGAAGCCAGACTGAGTGAGGCCAGGGCAAAGACTAAATAGCCCTCTGATTAGTGCCCGGGCAACAGGTGCGCGTCCCGAACACTAACCAGAGGCAGGTGAATGTAATCAGTTGACATGGCAACTGAACACAAACAAAATCAAGGTGCTGAAAACATGTGACTCAAACATAAACAAACTATGATCCGGGCAGCGGATCGTAACAGTTTTATACTTGTGAGTGTTGATGACACAGCTTTGCAACACTTGATATTCTAGTTTCAAGCATGTTTTACTCAATATAGGTCATCAAATCTCAGCAACAATCTGTAATATCTTACTGAGATCATTTAGGACCAAAACACTTAAAACAAGTAAAACACTCGAACATAACATCTGCTTAGTGAGAAGAATTATCTTATCAGACAGAAAATAAGCAAATATCACCCTTATTTGAGATATTTAATCTTACTTATATTTCAGTTTTTGCAGTGCAGCGACCACAATTTCCACTGAAAGATCATTCCAGCAGTGCTAGCCAATAAGCGAAGAACCAAGGGCTCTCAGCTCATTGTCCAGTGCAGCTCAGGTGAGGTTCACACAGGTACTAGTTGCCATTAATTACAAAAAGTGCTGTATATTTTACAATGTATCTACCGTATTTTCCGCACCATAAGGCGCCCTGGGTTATAAGCCGCGCCTTCAATGAACGGCATATTTCAAAACTTTGTCCACCTATAAGCCGCCCCGTGTTGTAAGCCGCATCTAACTGCGCTAAAGGAATGTCAAAAAAACAGTCAGATAGGTCAGTCAAACTTTAATAATATATTAAAACCAGCGTGATGTGGGCGCGCATGGAGTCGTATATCAACATGGACGAAGCTGCGTGAAAAAAGCCACCCGGCCTCTTCGCGTAAACTTAAACTTACCTTAACCACTCGCTCATCTTTTCTTCATCCATCCCTTCGAGTTAGCTTTTATGATGACGCCGGCTGGAAAGGTCTCTTTTGGCAAGGTCTTCCTTTTGAATATCACCATGGGTGGAAGTTTCTGGCCATTAGCATGGCAAGCTAGAACCACAGTGAAGGATGACTTCTCATTCCCTGTGGTGCGAATATTCACCGTACGTGCTCCCGTTGTATCCACAGTGCGGTTCACAGGAATATCAGTTGCTGTGAAATAGTAATCCGTGTGCGGATGGAGAGATTGCGTCTTTTCATGAACCGGATCCCTGTCGTTTAGTAGGAGCCATTTTGTGGTCTTTACAGATGTAAACACACAAAGGAAATGACACGTACGGTAATATCCGCGCGCTTTTTCTTCTTCTACGCGGGCGGGTGGTTGCTTACAGTAGAAGAAGAAGCGCTTCCTGTTCTATGGGGGCGGGTGCTTACCTTGGCGGTTGCTTGCGTAGAAGAAGAAGCGCTTCCTGTTCTACCGGGAAAAAAGATGGCGGCTGTTTACCGTAGTTACGAGACCGAAACTTTATGAAAATGAATCTTAATATTTATCCATATATAAAGCGCACCGGGTTATAAGGCGCACTGTCAGCTTTTGAGAAAATTTGTGGTTTTTAGGTGCGCCTTATAGTGCGGAAAATACGGTAATCTCGGTACCAAATTGTTACCTTTGAAATGGTGTTAAAATGATTCACGAAAAAGTCAAATGCAGAAACAAATAATTCCTCTAATGAGTCCCCATTTACGAAAATTGCATAAGCCATGCTAATGTTGTGAATGTTACACACAACGTCTTGCCTTAATCATGCTCCATCTTAAGGTTTACAGCCTGCTCTCGTGTTTTAAAAGCATATTTCCGATTAATGGCAGCTCTTTTTCACACGGTGGTAAAGGCTCATTAAACAAGCCAGATGGCACTCACTGGTGTCTTTCTAACAATAGGAGCGCGTTGTAGACAAGCACGCATCGAGACACACACGCTCACGGCCCAGCTTTGACAGGCTGAGCGAAACAATAACCACGTGCCAGCTGATGCACGAGCCATGGATTTGACCCGCTGACCCGAGCAGCACATTTACACTTTTTATATTGTTTACATCAGTGATTCTCCATTTGTGGTACGCATACCACAAGCGGTACGCGGGCTCTATCTAAAACAGGGGTGTCAAACTCATTTTAGCTCAGGGGCCGCGTGGAGGAAAGTCTGTGCACACGTGGGCCGGACTATTAAAATCATGGCATTAAAACTTTAAAATAAAGACAACTTCAGATTGTTTTCTTTGTCTTACTTTGGCCAAAAATAGAACAAACACATTCTGAAAATATTACAATGAAAATATAGAAAAAAAGCAGCGGTAAAGTTTAGATCCATGAAGGAAAGAAGAAAGTGAATGACTGTTTATAAATGAATACATTTACATATGCATAAAAATGTGTTTTAATTTGTTTTTGTTTTTTTAATAAATTAACGTTTATGACAACTTTTTTCCAAAACACAATATAGAATGTGAGATATAACAGGATAATGCATACATTTATCATTTGTTTTCAAAACGCTTACAAAATAGTGGGACCCCCCAGAAATGTACTGTGGGACCCCGTTTTTATGACTTGATGGGGTCCCTGGGACCCCATTTTGAAAGTTCCTAACGCCAACACTGATGGAGTATTGGTGTGTGCAAAACAGCAGCAGGCGGCTGTGGCCTGTGAGCCGGTTCTAATACTAATCAAATGTCATCCCGGGCTCCACAGATAATTCAGTAACGGGCCGGATCTGGCCCGCGGGCCTTGACTTTGACACCTAGGATCTAATAGTACGCCAACGAATCACCTAATTAAAGTACAGTGTTTTATTTCCTAGATTCAAACACAGCGTTACTGTTCAAACTGTGTGTAATGTTACATTGGCCAAAAACACAATGAACAAATATATAAACCCAACACTTTTGTTTTTGCTCCCATTTTTCACGTGTTGAACTCAAAGCTCCAAAATGTTTACAAAAGTCTAAATCTGTATTAGTGAGCACTTTTTCTTTGCCAAGATAAGCCTTCCTCCCTCACAGGTGTAAAAGGCCACTCTGAAATGTGCAGTGTTATCACACAGCACAATGCCACAGATTTCGCAAGTTTTAAAGGAGTGTGCAGTTGGCATGCTGACTGCAGGAATGTCCACCAGAGCTGTTGCCCGTGAATTAAATGTTAATTTCTCTACCAAAGGTGTTTCAGAGAATATGGCAGTACATCCAACCGGCCTCACAACGGCCCGCCACGCGTAACCACACCAAACTGCACATTTCAGAGTGCCTATGTATTGTGGGAAGCCGAAGGCACACCTGGGCAATAATCATGCTGCTTAATTAGCATCTTGATATGCCACACCTGTGAGGTGGGATGGATTATCTTGGCAAATAAATGCTCACTAACACAGATTTAGACAGATTTGTGAACAATATTTGCGAGGAATAGGTATTTTGTGTATATAGTAAAAGTTTCAGATCTTTGAGTTCAACTGAAAAATGGGAGCAAAAACAAAAGTATCACTGTTATATTTGTGTGCAGTATGTTAAATATACGTGTTAAATAAAACCTCTACCTTGTTTTTAATTATTCTTAGACCTACTGCGCTACTGTATTTCAATGATGGTGATCATGGTTGTACTTGAAGAGCTACGTGTTTCCTGATGTGGGTGTATCTTGACCAATGCATCAAATTGTTACCCTTTGTGACCCAGGACATAAAATGTATAAAAGCACGATAAAATCAAGTCAAAGCTTCATTTTGACTACACTAAACACTGGAAATGTAACATTTGTCTGTCCCCGCTTTCTAAAATGACACTTTACTGTGTAATTAGGGTGTCCCAATTCGATATTGATATCGTCTGATATCAGAAAAATAACAAAAAATCAGACTATATCTATCGGCTTGCATGTGAAGTATGTGATTTACAAGCTTGTGCAGAGCTAGACAGTCAGTTAACATTTAAACACCCTCCAATAAACACAAGGTTCTTCTATTTCAGTCAAGTTATTAACAAAAGGTAAACCTGTTAAGCTATAGGCTATGAGGAGCAAGCATCTACATAACAGCTAAGCACAAAATAGCACACAAGCTAGACATATGTAAAAGTGTCCTTCATTGAACAATATTGCAGTCTAAAACAGCACATTTGTCAATATAAACAAGTATCGAATAATTATAGTTGTATATTACTTAAACATGCAAAGTCTGCAAGGCAGACGCTTATTAAAAAGTTTCCAGTAACAAATGTGTCTGCATCATTCAACTTGCTGCGTCATGAGCTTAACTATATGAATAATTGTGGCCACTGGGTGTCGCCAAAAAAACAAATACCACTCCACTTCAAGTTAAAGATAGCACAAGTCTGTTCCAGATGGTTAATAATAAATAGGTTAATGTGTTTCATACCTACCATTGTTCTCTGTTTGAATAATTTCACTTGATCACACACTTTCTGACATTCCAAACTACAAAATAATACAAGTAAAAGTACGATGATTTCTGCTTATATCATATTAATATCAGTACCGGCCAATACTCGAGTTTCCAATATCAGTATCGTATCGGAAGTGAAAACTGGTTGAATTGGGTAACACCCCTAATATGAACCTTAAAACCTTGAATTTTCATTTAAATCCTTCAAAAGTGTTGTATATGTTTCACATATGTGTGTTATTCCTTGTCCCAAATATACTTGACTTTATTTTCTTTTAAACCAAAACAAAAACAAAACAACAACAACGATGGAGTTGAAATTCACACTATAGTGGTAATTGTGGGATTTCACTCAGTTCTGTTACCCTAACCCAGTGTTTTTCAACCTTTTCTGAGCACATTTTTTTCATTGAAAAAATCCGAAGGCACACCACCAGCAGAAAAAAATTAAACTCCGTCGCCGATATTGACAATAAAATCGCTCTCGCAATTGTTGGATATGAATTCAAACCATAACCAACCATGCATCACTATAGCTCTTGTCTCAAAGTAGGTGTACTGTCACGACCTGTCACATCACGCCGTGACTTATTTTGAGTTTTTTTGCTGTTTTCCTGTGTGTAGTGTTTTAGTTCTTGTCTTGCGCTCCTATTTTGGTGGCTTTTCCTCTTTTGTTGGTATCTTCCTGTAGCAGTTTCATGTCTTCCTTGAACGCTATTACGTGCTTTGTTTTTGCAAGCAAGACTAATGAAGTTGTGCGGACGCTATCCGTCTTTGTGGGGACATTGTTGATTGTCATGTCATGTACGGATTAACTTTGTGGACGCAGTCTGTTCCCCACGCTGTAAGTCTTTGCTGTCGTCCAGCATTTTGTTTTTGTTTACTTTGCAGCCAGTTCAGTTTTGGTTTCGTTTTGCATAGCCATCCCTAAGCTTCAATGCCTTTTCTTAGCGGCACTCGCCTTTTATTTATTTTTTGGTTTAAGTGTTAGATACCTTTTTACCTGATCACGACAAACCATGTTCCCGACATCTACAAAACAATCAGCTACCGGCTGCCACCTACTGATATGGAAGAGTATTACACGGTTACTCTGCCAAGCTCTAGACAGCACAGACACTCAACAACGGCACATTTGCGGATTTTAACTATGTATATACTGGTTTGTAAAAAATATTTTTAACCCAATTAGGTGAAATTAGATAATCTCCCAGGGCACACCAGACTATATCTCACGGCACAGTGTGCCACGGCACAGTGGTTGAAAAACACTGCCCTAACCCATTAGCCCCTATGAGAAATGTGTAATATTCCACAAATCACATGATCAAAAGGAAGTTGTATCATTCACATCATCTGCAGGGCATGAGAAGAACAAAAGTAATTATATTTTAGGTACAATTCATCATATTTCAAGTTTGACTGATTGTTTAAAATTTCACCACAATGCTGTTACTTACATAATTGTTGAGATAATATTTTTCTTTTTTTTTCTTCTTTTTTAGCAATGATATCATGTGGCTATATTTGCTAATTCGAAGCTAAACACTCAATTCTGTTACCTTTAGTCCTGTTACTGTACCCAATGAGTTAGAAATCTTGTCCAAAAATGAAATAAAGTGAGATAAACAATACAAATATTGTTCAATCTGTGTTTCATCACATCTAGAGTTGAAAAAAGTTATACATTTAGGTTTATATTATGTGTGTTCCAACAAGCAAATGGCACTGATTTGGTGGAATGGTTCTTATACATTTGTATTCTGCCCATGCTTTTAGACATTAGTCGGGCATCGCAGAGCAAATATGAGTCAGACAGCTTTCATAATGAAAGAATCAAGACGTATTATGGAATAAGTGGAAGTGACCAATGAAGGGAGACGCGGCACTTGCTGCTTTGAATTTCAATTACGGACACGCTGGCGAGCAAGGTGCCTTTTATCGTCTCGTGAGGCGTTATGAGACTTCTAAAATAAAAGGAGTCAGGTCACAGGTCACAAAAAACAGACATGTGAGTGATAAATCCAGCATTTGTCAAAAAACATCCATATATCCATAGAGGTGAAAGGCGGTGGCGAGTTTAGGGGGGCGATTATGGTTGCAGTTGTGTGTGTGTGTGTGTGTGTGTGTGTGTGTGTGTGTGTGTGTGTGTGTGTGTGTGTGTGTGTGTGTGTGTGTGTATTATATTTGTATATATGTATTTATATACAGTATACATATTATATGTGTGTGTGTATATATATATATATATATATATATATATATATATATATATATATATATATATATATATATATATATATATATATATGTATGTTTTTTATATATGTGGGATGTCGTGACTTGTGCAGCCCTTTGAGACACTTGTGATTTAGGACTATATAAATAAACATTGATTGACTGATATATATATATATATATATACATATATATATATATATATATATATATATATATATATATATATATATATATATATATATATATATATATATATATATATATATATATATACATATTTTATTTTTTTTAATTTTTTTTTACTAATTAGTTAACTAAATAATAATAATAAAAAAATTATATATACAAATATATATACATATATATATACTTTTTATTTTATTTTTTATTTTTGTATTAATATTATTTAGTTAACTAATAAGTTTAAAAGAAATTATATATATATATATATATATATATATATATATATATATATATATATATGCAGTACATGTCTATATATATAATTTTTTTAACTAATTAGTTAACTAAATAATATTAATACAAAAATAAAAAATAAAATAAAATGTATATATATAAATATATATATACATATATATATATATATATATATATATATATATATATATATATTATTTTTTAATTATTATTTGGTTAACTAATTAGTAAAAAAAATATATATACATCAAAGTAAAAAAAAGTTTTAAAAAAAAGATATATATATATACTTTTTATTTTATTTTTTATTTTAGTATTAATATTATTTAGTTAACTAATTAGTTTAAAAAAATTGTATATATGTATGTGTATATATATATATATGTATATATATATATATATATATATATATATATATATATATATATAAACAATTTTTATTATTTAGTTAACTAGTAAATATATATATATATATATATATATATATATATATATATACATATATATATATTATTTTTTTTTACTAGTTAACTAAATAATAATAATAAAAAATGTTTATATATATATATATATATATATATATATATATATATATATATATATATATATATATATATGCATATATATATATATATATATATATATATATATATATATATATATATATATATATATATATATATATATGCATATGTTTTTTTATTTTATTTATTTATCCATCTATTTATTTATTTATTTTTATTATTATTATTTAGTTAACTAATTAGTTGGTTCCTCAAAAAGTTATGGCCTGATTTTGATGACTTTTTCACTAAATGTCAGAAATGAGTGGATGAATGACATCCACTCATTTCTGCTTGGTGGATGTCATTCATCGTTTATTCTGAAGCAGAATTAATTGATATTTAATTCTGCTTCAGAACAAACGCAATAGCTCAAGAAGTTACAGGCGGATTTTGATTAAAATGTTCAGGATTTGTCCGAAATGTGGTTTAGTGATTACATTTTGGGGATGATCGGGATCATCGTCTGGATTGAGGTTTTTTCAAAAGGATTCTTTGCCGTTGGTAGATAGAACCTGGCAGAGGTTTGCGCTCCCTGACTCGTTTTTTCGTTGCGAATGTGAGTGCGAATGCTTGCTTGTGTATTCGAGGCCTGTGATTGACTGGCGATCAGTGCAGGGTCAAAGTCAGCTGGGATAGGCTCCACCCCCCCCCTGCGTCCCTAATGAGGACAAGCGCTGTAGAACACGGATAGATGGGAAATCAATTAGAAGGCTACGGTAGACTGTGAACATTTATTCATTTAGCTTGACCACTATTGGATTTCCATGATGGGCTCTGTGAGATCAGAGTTAATGGTGATTGTTCTGCGCTCCTTTATCTGCCGAACTCAATGAGAGACACTTCATCAAATCGGAGCGAGCCCGGAGGCCTATTGATAGATGGGCTTTGTGTGGTTGGAAGGTAAAAAAAGATGAGGTATGGGGCTTGAAGGCTGACGGGGGGAGTGTGGGGTCTGGGGGTGTCACAGATGTCCAAGCCTTTGAAAGAAAATTAAACAAGTACCTCATTAGCCAACGCTCCAGTGGTCCCTGGAGGGGGCCGCTGAGCCAAGCTTTTTAATGAGCTGGGAACTTAAACGCTGCCAAAGTTTATGCCAGCCTTGCCCTTTCTCTTTTACATCACCGGGAAGAGACGCCCCAACACCCCCCTCACACCCCTCCTACACCTCACCGCCAGCCCGGCCCTCCTACCCCATTGAGGGCCGTTCATGCAGAGGAGAGGCACCGAGCTGATTCCTCGCTTTTCAGCCCCAGAGAGGGGGAGGATAATGCTGTTTTTGTACCGCATATCCAGAGGAATTATGCGCGCTAATTTGATTAGGGGAAGATTTGATTAACTGGAAAATCAGGGCTTTGCTTAGACTTTCACACGCTTACTTTATCCCTTGCAAAGCAGACGCAACATTGTGTCATGAAACTCAGAAAGCATATGAGACGCCCATTCACTGCGAGATGGTCCGCTCAGACCCCACAATATCTCCGACTGCCATGCTTCCAATTGGGATAATCAGTTTAGAGCTCTTTGCCCGGCCCCCGGAATACAAATTGCATTTGGCAGCAACAGTGAAAAAGGTTGGAAGAATAATGAGATTAACGTAGCGGCCCATCGAGGTGAGGGCGACAATTTGCTCAAAAATAACGCAAAGCCGCAGTGGAATTGTGTGGAAGTGAAGATTGATGACACCCTCAAAGACAGTCGAGTGTTAGAAAGTACTGTGATATTTACTGTAATTGCCTGACTACAGAGCGCTACCTTGATTTTTTTTTTGTGCTTTTTATTTTTTACATATATAAGCCGCAGGTGTACACATTAAACTAAATATATACAATGTTTACACAGGCGCTTGTTTTCATTTACATATGTAACAAAAGACTGTACCACGGCACAAAGTAGCCTACCAGAAAAGCAGTGACGTCAGGGGAGGCAGGTGAGGCCACGCCTCACCTGCCATCATGGAAAGAAAAAAAATTTAAAAAGAAAAAAAAAAATTAAATTGTTATATGTATCCAGTGATTATACTATAAAGTTATTTTCCATTTAACTTCACCTGTTTTAGATTATTTTTTATTCAAAATCGCTGAATTTTCACATTTGCCGTTCAAATACTGAGAAGAGACTTGCGGTGAGTCACCAACCAGTTGAGCCTCACCATGGATTGCGCAATGACTCGGCTAACTGCTGGCCTGCTGTTCAGTGAGACCGTATTGCTATATGAACTATATTATACATTTCCATAGTTTAGTTAGCTGAGGTATATAATGTACAGTGTATTTTGTCAACAACTGTATGTGTGTAACGTATTTCTTGTGCTGAGCAATCATAAAACTGCTGCGAAGGCACTGGGTGAGGCTCGCAGTAATCCCGCCTCCTGGTGGTAGAGGGCGCTAGTGATCCCAGGGAGCATTTCTGCGACTACTCGGCTGCAGAAGAAGTGACAACAAGCAGCAACAGTTAGTAGCGATCGTTTATTTTTTCCTCTCGCCTGGACTTTTAACATGGAGGATTACATATCTAAAATAAAACAGTTTTCTAAACTGGACTTTCAATTGAAAAGGAAGATCTCCATCGAGACAGAGAGACTTTTAAAACTGAAGAAAGATAAGGAAGACTTCTATAAACAAGTTATCGATGCTTTTGTTCAAAAGGAGCTGCGCATGGACTTCATTTATAAGTAAAGGTAAGACCATAATAACATTTTTTTTTTAATTAAATGGGCTTTTTTGTGTGCTTCAGTTTGTATGTGTAAAGTTAAAGTTAAGTTAAAGTACCAATGATTGTCACACACACACTAGGTGTGGTGAAATGTGTCCTCTGCATTTGACCCATCCCCTTGATCACCCTCTGGGAGGTGAGGGGAGCAGTGGGGAGCAGTGGGCAGCACCGGCGCCGCGCCCGGGAATCATTTTTGGTAATTTAACCCCCAATTCCAACCCTTGATGCTGAGTGCCAAGCAGGGAAGAATGCTGGTATGAGCTTTTAAACATAATCCGTTAACTGCTGCCAATCAAATGGTGAATAAGATACTCTTTAGGGTTCATATGTTTGTAAATCTGACTGTGATGAAGTCAGTGCCTCACCAGCCATCAACCTCACCGCACGTCACTGCAGAAAAGTCTATGAACGCTTTATCTTCATCCTTGTCTTCTTCTGTGTTGAACAAACTCCGAATGTGGTTTTGTTTGACATTTCCTTAGCCTCGTTTTCCACTTTAACTTTCATTTTGAGGCAAATTTGCCTCTTCTTCAACAGGCTGCAGTGCAGCAATTTCATTGGTTTGATGTGACAAGGCGGCATGAAGCTTACGTTTGACTTTTGTTGCTGTATGTAAAAATGGTGTCGCCGGTTGCAGAAGCTCGGTGCTCTTTTATGTCCTCCTTTGCGTTCTTTAATTTTTAAATGTTCGGGTTTTTGTCAGTTGTTTTTTTTTTTACCTTCAAATTGCTTCGAGGACTGCGCTATAAGCAGTGACACTTTTGTGCCTTTGTTATGGACCTTTTGAATCTGCACTACAAGCACATAATTTCCTTGTTGTGGGATAAAGAAAAGTCTATTCTAACCCCCCCAAAAAATCCATAAATTACCTGCATTGTTGGATAAAGTGGGGGGAAAACAGTTGGAACTTACCGTATTTTCCGGACTATAAGTCGCACTTATTTCCTCAAAACTCGATAGTGCGCATTATAACCCGGTGCGCCTAATGTAAGGAATAAGTTTGGTTGAGCTTACCCACCTGGAAGCTATTTTATTTGGTAGAAGGTGTAATAAGTGTGACCAGTAGATGGCAGTCAAACATAAGAGATAACTGTAGGCTGCACTATGATGGCAATATGACTGACGAAACAACACCAACATTTTATATGTTCCATTGAAAATATAGAACATTACACACGTTGCTCAAAAATCTATCAAAATGTTTTAATACGACTTAAATAAGCTATGAAGCCGCACTGCTTAATGTGCTTCAACATACGAGTACTATTATGGTGTGTGTATAAGGTAAGACATATTATCTGGCGTTTTGTTTCGCAATATTATGCAAAAAGAACTTTTCTTACCTTCTGGCACCTGCGGATCTGTATTTGGGATCTGCATGAATCCTGAAAAATTGTGTGTGTCCGCTTTTGTAGTCTGTAGTCGATAAGCTTCTTTTTCTCTATCTTCTTGTTATGGGACATATATCCTCCACTGTTCTAATATAAAGTAGTGTAAAATTCTTACTTATATCTGTCGCCATGAAAGCATTAAAACATACCGGTGTAGTGAGTTTACATTATTCACCCAAGGAACTTTAGTTATTAGGGAGTTCCGGTTGGACGTTTTTTCACGGGTCACATTTTCGGTGTTGGGGTTTCATAATGAATGTCATTAAAACAGTTAGCTCCATCTTTTGACACTTCTTCCACTCCCGTCCTTGCACGCTACACCGCTACAACAAAGATGACAGGGAAAAGACGCTGCCGAAGATGAGCCACGTAAATAAGACCGCCCACAAAACGGCGTATCCGGAAGCGACTGTCAGATAGCAGTTTGAAGATGATCTGCAAAACATAATCTATGCAACATTTTGACTAAAGAGCCACCATTACATGTTATGTAGACCACAAGACAGTGTTTTCAATTAAATTTTGAAAAAAATAATAATAATATGACTCCTTTAATGCGCCCTATAATCCGGTGCGCCTTATATATAAAAAAAGATTAAAAATAGACCATTCATTGGCAGTGCGCCTTATAATCCGGTGCACCCTATGGTCCGGAAAATACGGTATATATAAATTATGGAATTTGCATAATGTGCGTTAACGTGTATGTAGTTGTACCTCGGTTTTCATAGGATTAAGTTTTGGATGAAAATGATTGCCAAAATATGTCCCGATTTTCATACGGTCAAACATTGCACCAAACAAGCAAGTGCATTTTCTTGCATACCCGTTTTACTATGATACGATACTGATATTGCAGCCTTGTAACAATTAATGGTATTCCTAACAAATTGTGGTAGAACTTCCAACTGTGATTACCAACCACACTTTAATAAACTCACAGACTGGGGATACTGCTCATTCACTGGAGAAACAAGCTAGCACGCTAATGTTTTGCTATCCGAAATGCTAACATGAATACAAGAGACATTAACGTATTTCCCCGTTACAAACGTCATACCCCAATTTTTTACTTTTTGACTTCCAATACGATTCCAATACTGCTGCCATATAGGGATGTAATGTAAATGGTATTTAAAATAAATTGCGGTAAAACCCCGGACGGTTAGTATTATCGTTTTAAATTAACAATTCCTTAAAACCATGATTGATAACAGCACTGGTATGCATTCATGTCAGTTTGTCCTAGGTGTATTGCCGTAGTCAGGGAGTAGTCTTTGCCATTGAGTTTTGTGTTTTCTGTTGCGTCCTACAAAGTGTTCATACTGTAGGTATTACACACCAGCTGTTTGATTGTAATGTGCATCTTATTTGTGTACTGAATTGTGCAATTTGGAGGTGTTGAAATCGCCATGTAAAATCACCAATGCTAACCAGTAGCATGTATAGGGCAAATCCAATCTAAATTAGCACTGAGCTAGCGTATTTTTTTTAGTGCATTTGTTTTACAACCAAGAAGTTATTTTGTATGTCATGTAAGTTATATTGACTTACTTAATTTCTGCATGTTCAGTTTTAAAGTGTTTCGAAGTAAAGACTCTTAAAGGGGAACTGCACTTTTTTTATTTCACAATCAAAACATGACAACAATGTATTTTTTTTAAATGCAAAAGTAAAAACATGCAATCAAAAGTCAGTTTACAACAGAGCCGCTATCAGTGATGGAGAATAAAACTACATGTAGCTAAGCTATGTAGCTTAACTACATTTTCCTGGAGCTTGGTCGTAGCTTAACTACTTTTTTAATGAGTAGCTTTTCCTGTAGCTAATCTACTTTTAGACCCATGTAACTAGGTAGCTTACATCAAAGCTACATGCTACAAAATATGGAAAAAATACAATGACCTGGATGAATGAAAACATCTACATTACGGACTGGCCAATCAGAGGCAAGATCGAAACTAGTAAGCAAAATCATTAACAGTCACGCACTCATGTCACATTACAACGAGAGAGTCTGAGACAGAGGGACGCTTCAAGCTGACGACTCAAAAAAAAGAATATGGAATAAGGATTCTCTCCCGCAGATTAGATTTTTCCTTTAGTGATGAAGATGACGTGCAGGAAACCCACAATAATGGGTGTCCTTGGTCATATTTAGACACATGTATGTTTGGATAAAACAATGCCCAAAACATTCATTTTTGGTTGCTTACTTTGTAAGCCCATATCAAAACTACTCTCAACATCGAAGACGTGGAACACAAATTTAAAAATACATTAAGGTAAATTGAGTTCATGAAAAGTTTTACTGCACATAACTATTAACAACTGTTCCCAAACAACACACAAGTCATTGCTTTTGTTATTTTGTCAAGATATAGATAGATGCCGTTTTTTACTGTAGGTAAGAGAATAGGAATAGCATTATAGGGGTGGGCCAAAGACTCCTCTCTGAGCTGCCACCTTACCGTGGTAGAGGAGTTTGCGTGTCCCAATGATCCTAGGAGCTATGTTGTCCGGGGGTTTCTATGCCCCCTGGTAGGGTCTCCCAAGGCAAACTGGTCCTAGGTGAGGGATCAGACAAAGAGCAGCTCGAAGACCTCGATGAAGAACACAAACAAATGACCCAGATTTCCCTCGCCCGGACGCGGGTCACCGGGGCCCCCCTCTGGAGCCAGGCCCGGAGGTGGGGCACGATGGCGAGCGCCTGGTGGCCGGGCCTGTCCCCATGGGGCCCGGCCGGGCACAGCCCGAAGAGGCAACGTGGGTCCCCCCTCCAATGGGCTCACCACCCATAGCAGGGGCCATAGAGGTCGGGTGCAGTGTGAGCTGGGCGGAAGCCGAGGGCAGGGCACTTGGCGGTCCGATCCTCGGCTACATAAGCTGGCTCTTGGGACGTGGAACGTCACTTCGCTGGGGGGGAAGGAGCCTGAGCTAGTGCGTGAGGTGGAGAAGTTCCGGCTAGACATAGTCGGACTCACTTCGACGCACAGCAAGGGCTCTCGAACCACTTCTCTTGAGAGGGGCTGGACTCTCTTCCACTCTGGCGTTGCCGGCAGTGAGAGGCGACGGGCTGGGGTGGCAATTCTTGTTGCCCCTCGGCTCAAAGCCTGCACGTTGGAGTTCAACCCGGTGGACGAGAGGGTAGCTTCCCTCCGCCTTTGGGTGGAGGGACGGGTCCTGACTGTTGTTTGCGTTTACGCGCCAAGCGGCAGCTCAGAGTACCCACCCTTTTTGGATTCACTCGAGGGAGTACTGGAGAGTGCTCCCCCGGGTGATTCCCTCGTTCTACTGGGGGACTTCAACGCTCATGTTGACAGCGACAGTGAAACCTGGAGAGGTGTGATTGGGAAGAATGGCCGCCCGGATCTGAACCCGAGTGGTGTTCTGTTATTGGACTTTTGTGCTCGTCACAGATTGTTGATAACAAACACCATGTTCAAACATAAGGGTGTCCATATGTGCACTTGGCACCAGGACACCCTAGGCCGCAGTTCCATGATCGACTTTGTAGTTGTGTCATCGGATTTGCGATCTCATGTTTTGGACACTCGGGTGAAGAGAGGGGCAGAGCTTTCTACCGATCACCACCTGGTGGTGAGTTGGCTGCGATGGTGGGGGAGGATGCGGACAGACCTGGCAGGCCCAAACGCATTGAGAGGGTTTGCTGAGAACGCCTGGCAGAGTCTCCTGTCAGAGAGAGTTTCAATTCCCACCTCCGGAAGAACTTTGAACATGTCACGAGGTAGGTGCTGGACATTGAGTCCGAGTGGACGATGTTCCGTACCTCTGTTGTCGAGGCGGCCGATTGGAGCTGTGGCCGCAAGGTAGTTGGTGCCTGTCGTGGCGGTAATCCTAGAACCCGTTGGTGGACGCTGGTGGTGAGGGATGCCGTCAGGCTGAAGAAGGAGTCCTATCGGGTTCTTTTGGCTCATGGGACTCCTGAGGCAGCAGACAGGTACCGACAGGCCAAGCGGTGTGCGGCTTCAGCGGTCGCGGAGGCAAAAACTCGGACATGGGAGGCGTTCGGGGAGGCCATGGAAAAAGACTTCCGGACGGCTTTGAAGCAATTCTGGACCACCATCCGCCGCCTCAGGAAGGGGAAGCAGTGCAGTGTCAACACCATGTATGGTGGGGATGGTGCTCTGCTGACCTCGACTGCGGATGTTGTGGATCGGTGGAGGGAATACTTCGAAGACCTCCTCAATCCTACCAGCACGTCTTCCTATGAGGAAGCAGGGCCTGGGGAATCTGTGGTGGGCTCTCCTATTTCTGGGGCTGAGGTTGCCGAGGTAGTTAAAAAGCTCCTCGGTGGCAAGTCTCCGGGGGTGGATGAGAACCGCCCGGAGTTCCTTAAGGCTCTGGATGTTGTGGGGCTGTCTTGGTTGACAAGACTCTGCAACATCGCATGGACATCGGGGGCGGTACCTCTGGATTGGCAGACCGGGGTGGTGGTTCCTCTCTTTAAGAAGGGGAACCGGAGGGTGTGTTCCCACTATCGTGGGATCACACTCCTCAGCCTTCCTGGTAATGTCTATTCAGGTGTACTGGAGAGGAGGCTACGCCGGATAGTCGAACCTCGGATTCAGGAGGAACAGTGTGGTTTTCGTCCTGGTCGTGGAACTGTGGACCAGCTCTATACTCTCGGCAGGGTCCTTGAGGGTGCATGGGAGTTTGCCCAACCAGTCTACATGTGCTTTGTGGACTTGGAGAAGGCATTCGACCGTGTACCCCGGGACGTCCTGTGGGGAGTGCTCAGAGAGTATGGGGTAACGGACTGTCTTATTGTGGCAGTTCGCTCCCTGTATAATCAGTGTCAGAGCTTGGTCCGCATTGCCGGCAGTAAGTCGGACACGTTTCCAGTGAGGGTTGGACTCCGCCAAGGCTGCCCTTTGTCACCGATTCTGTTCATAACCTTTATGGACAGAATTTCTAGGCGCAGCCAGGGCGTTGAGGGGATCTGGTTTGGTGGCTGCAGGATTAGGTCTCTGCTATTTGCAGATGATGTGGTCCTGATGGCTTCCTCCGGCCAAGATCTTCAGCTCTCACTGGATCGGTTCGCAGCCGAGTGTGAAGCGACTGGGATGGGAATCAGCACCTCCAAGTCCGAGTCCATGGTTCTCTCCCGGAAAATGGTGGAGTGCCATCTCCGGGTTGGGGAGGAGATCTTGCCCCAAGTGGAGGAGTTCAAGTACCTCGGAGTCTTGTTCACGAGTGGGGGAAGAGTGGATCGTGAGATCGACAGGCGGATTGGTGCAGCGTCTTCAGTAATGCGGACGCTGTATCGATCCGTTGTGGTGAAGAAGGAGCTGAGCCGGAAGGCAAAGCTCTCGATTTACCGGTCGATCTACGTTCCCATCCTCACCTATGGTCATGAGCTTTGGGTCATGACCGAAAGGACAAGATCACGGGTACAAGCGGCCGAAATGAGTTTCCTCCGCCGAGTGGCGGGGCTCTCCCTTAGAGGGGGGAGCTCAAAGTAAAGCCGCTGCTCCTCCACATCGAGAGGAGCCAGATGAAGTGGTTCGGGCATCTGGTCAGGATGCCACCCGAACGCCTCCCTAGGAAGGTGTTTCGGGCACGTCCGACCGGTAGGAGGCCACGGGGAAGACCCAGGACACGCTGGGAAGACTATCTCTCCCGGCTGGCCTGGGAACGCCTCGGGATCCCCCGGGAGGAGCTGGACGAAGTGGCTGGGGAGAGGGAAGTCTGGGCTTCCCTGCTTAAGCTGCTGCCCCCGCGACCCGACCTCGGATAAGCGGAAGAAGATGGATGGAAGATGGATGGGTGGGCCAAAGAAAAGGCCAACTAAATAAATACATACAGAGGGGTGCGGGAACCCCTAGAGGTAGTTGTAGGTAGCTAAATGACAGATAGTTAATAGTAATGGACCCTTATTGGGTTCATTTGTACACTCTGTTATCGTATTTTCCGCACTATAAGGTGCACCTAAAAACCTCCAATTTTCTCAAAAGCTGACAGTGCGCCTTATAATCCGGTGCGCCTTATATATGGACCAATATTGAGCCACAACAGGTCTCCCAACTACGGGATGCATAACGTAACCCCCGTAGCGTCTATTCTATGCGCCTTATAATGCGATGCGCCTAATAATGCGGTGCGCCTTATATATGAACAAAGTTTTAAAATAGGCCATTCATTGAAGGCGCGCCTTATAATCCGATGCGCCTTATAGTGCGAAAAATACGGTACATAAACATTGATATTATACATGTGGGCCCATAGATATAGATGCTGTTAAATGTAGCTTTGATACAGCAAGCTACTTTTGCCATGTAGATTGCTACAATTCTTCGTGGGATAGCTTCCCTTGTAGCTTAGCTACATTTAATCGAGAGTAACTAGTAGCTTCGCTTACCATATTTTCCATGTAGCTTGTCTATCACTGAGTATTAGTGATATCATTGTTATAAGCGCTAACACAGACAATCTCATTATAGTGGTGAAGTAATCACTTCCGTGTGTCTCTATGTTTACATCATCGAGTGGTCTGCTGGTTCCTCGCTTCCCTGCCGGTAGAAGTTTATTGTAGATCATAAATCATGCCCTTCACCTGGACTTGAGACGTCTGAGGAGGTAATGCGACAAGTTGGGACACTTTGAGAGCCAATTTAGGACCTGGACAACACGAAAAGCGCTTGTCATTCTTCATCTAAAACAGTAACAAATGAACATTCGGGCAGTTGGCATCCTAATGACAGCAGACCTTATACAGTAAGTGATGTTTTGTTATGTTTGTTGGCTCTCAAAAGTCTGTGGTGAGCAGAACGCGTTTTTGAAATTAATGTACCACTTGTGCTTAAAATGATCAAAATACGTAAATATTAAAGTCGAACATTATCACAATTTCAGAATTGTTAAAACCATTAAAAATTAGTTCCCAGTGGCTTATTATATTTTTCGAAGTTTTAAAAAAAAATTTACCCATCATGCAATATCCCTTAAAAAAGCTTCAAAGTGCCTGATTTTAACCACCCGTCCATTTTCCTGTGACGTCACATAGTGAAGCCAACACAAACAAACATGGCGGAAAGAACAGCAAGCTATAGCGACATTAGCTCGGATTCAGACTCGGATTTCAGCGGCTTAAGCGATTCAACAGATTACGAATGTATTGAAACGGATGGTTGTAGTGTGGAGGCAGGTAGCGAAAACAAAATTGAAACTGAAGCTATTGAGCCATATCGGTTTGAACCGTATGCAAGCGAAACCGATGAAAACGACACGACAGCCAGCGACACGGGAGAAAGCGAGGACGAATTTGGCGATCGCCTTCTAACCAACGATTGGTATGTGTTTGTTTGGCATTAAAGGAAACTAACAACTATGAACTAGGTTTACAGCATATGAAATACATTTGGCAACAACAAGCACTTTGAGAGTGCAGACAGCCCAATTTTCATCAATCAATATATTCTGTACACATACCCTCATCCGCGCTCTTTTCCTGAAAGCTGATCTGTCCAGTTTTGGAGTTGATGTCAGCAGGCCAGGGAAGCTAGGGTCGATAGGGGGTTTAGCTCGCTCGTCTGCGGGAACAAACTGCCGCCATTGCTTGCCGTGCTACCGAGGTCCTTTGTCCCTGAATTGCTCACACACTCCGGCAGATTCAATGGGGGTCTGGCGGCAGATTTCTTTGACTTTATCGTTGGAAATGCATCTGCTTTGAGTGTCGCAGAATATCCACACATTCTTGCCATCTCTGTCGTAGCATAGCTTTCGTCGGTAAAGTGTGTGGAACAAACGTCCAATTTCTTGCCACTTTCGCATCTTTGGGCCACTGGTGCAACTTGAATCCGTCCCTGTTCGTGTTGTTACACCCTCCGACAACACACCGACGAGGCATGATGTCTCCAAGGTACGGAAAACAGTCGAAAAAACGGAAAATAACAGAGCTGATTTTTACTCGGTGTTTGAGAAAATGGCGGATTGCTTCCCAATGTGACGCCACGTTGTGACGTCATCGCTCCGAGAGCGAATATTAGAAAGGCGTTTAATTCGCCAAAATTCATCCATTTAGAGTTCGGAAATCGGTTAAAAAAATATATGGTCTTTTTTCTGCAACATCAAGGTATATATTGACGCTTGCATAGGTCTGGTGATAATGTTCCCCTTTAAATGTTATTCTAAATGTGTTCATTACTACATTACATATACTCTTACAGCATGTATATTAAACCTTAATGGAGGTGTTTGGACCATAGGTGAGGATGGGAACGTAGATCGACCGGTAAATTGAGAGCTTTGCCTTCCGGCTCAGCTCCTTCTTCACCACAACGGATCGATACAGAGTCCGCATTACTGAAGATGCCGCACCGATCCGCCTGTCGATCTCACGATCCACTCTTCCCTCACTCGTGAACAAGACTCCGAGGTACTTGAACTCCTCCACTTGGGGCAGGGTCTCCTCCCCAACCCGAAGATGGCATTCCACCCTTTTCCGGGCGAGAACCATGGACTCGGACTTGGAGGTGCTGATTCTCATCCCAGTCGCTTCACACTCGGCTGCGAACCGATCCAGCGAGAGCTGAAGATCCTGGCCAGATGAAGCCATCAGGACCACATCATCTGCAAAAAGCAGAGACCTAATCCTGCAGCCACCAAACCAGATCCCCTCAACGCCTTGACTGCGCCTAGAAATTCTGTCCATAAAAGTTATGAACAGAATCGGTGACAAAGGGCAGCCTTGGCGGAGTCCAACCCTCACTGGAAACGTGTCCGACTTACTGCCGGCAATGCGGACCAAACTCTGACACTGATCATACAGGGAGCGGACCGCCAAAATCAGACAGTCCGATACCCCATACTCTCTGAGCACTCCCCACAGGACTTTCCGAGGGACACGGTCGAATGCCTTCTCCAAGTCCACAAAACACATGTAGACTGGTTGGGCAAACTCCCATGCACCCTCAAGGACTCTGCCGAGAGTATAGAGCTGGTCCACAGTTCCACGACCAGGACGAAAACCACACTGTTCCTCCTGAATCCGAGGTTCGACTATCCGGCGTAGCCTCCTCTCCAGTACACCTGAATAGACCTTACCGGGAAGGCTGAGGAGTGTGATCCCACGATAGTTAGAACACACCCTCCGGTTCCCCTTCTTAAAGAGAGGAACCACCACCCCGGTCTGCCAATCCAGAGGTACCGCCCCCGATGTCCACGCGATGCTGCAGAGTCTTGTCAACCAAGACAGCCCCACAGCATCCAGAGCCTTAAGGAACTCCGGGCGGATCTCATCCACCCCCGGGGCCTTGCCACCGAGGAGATTTTTAACTACCTCAGCAACCTCAGCCCCAGAAATAGAAGAGCCCACCACAGATTCCCCAGGCACTGCTTCCTCATAGGAAGACGTGTTGGTGGGATTGAGGAGATCTTCGAAGTATTCCCTCCACCGATCCACAACATCCGCAGTCGAGGTCAGCAGAACACCATCCTCACCATACACGGTGTTGATAGTGCACTGCTTCCCCTTCCTGAGGCGGCGGATGGTGGTCCAGAATCGCTTCGAAGCCGTCCGGAAGTCGTTTTCCATGGCTTCCCCGAACTCCTCCCATGTCCGAGTTTTTGCCTCCGCAACCGCTGAAGCCGCACACCGCTTGGCCTGTCGGTACCTGTCCGCTGCCTCAGGAGTCCTATGAGCCAAAAGAACCCGATAGGACTCCTTCTTCAGCTTGACGGCATCCCTCACCGCCAGGGTCCACCAACGGGTTCTAGGATTACCGCCACGACAGGCACCAACTACTTTGCGGCCACAGCTCCAATCAGCTGCCTCGACAATAGAGGTGCGGAACATGGTCCACTCGGACTCAATGTCCAGCACCTCCCTCGTGACATGTTCAAAGTTCTTCCGGAGGTGGGAATTGAAACTCTCTCTGACAGGAGACTCTGCCAGATGTTCCCAGCAAACCCTCACAATGCGTTTGGGCCTGCCAGGTCTGTCCGGCATCCTCCCCTACCATCCCAGCCAACTCACCACCAGGTGGTGATCGGTTGAAAGCTCCGCCCCTCTCTTCACCCGAGTGTCCAAAACATGAGGCCGCAAATCCGATGACACAACTACAAAGTCGATCATGGAACTGCGGCCTAGGGTGTCCTGGTGCCAAGTGCACATATGGACACCCTTATGTTCGAACATGGTGTTCATTATGGACAATCTGTGACGGGCACAAAAGTCCAATAACAGAACACCACTCGGGTTCAGATCCGGGCGGCCATTCTTCCCAATCACGCCTCTCCAGGTTTCACTGTCGCTGCCAACATGAGCATTGAAGTCCCCCAGCAGAACGAGGGAATCACCCGGGGGAGCACTCTCAAGTACTCCCTCGAGCTGCGGTTTGGCGCATAAGCGCAAACCACAGTCAGGACCCGTCCCCCCACCCGAAGGCGGAGGGAAGCTACCCTCTCGTCCACCGGGTTGAACTCCAACGTGCAGGCTCTGAGCCGGGGGGGCAACAAGAATTGCCACCCCAGCCCGTCGCCTCTCATTGCAACGCCAGAGTGGAAGAGAGTCCAGCCCCTCTCGAGAGAACTGGTTCCAGAGCCCTTGCTGTGCGTCGAAGTGAGTCCGACTATATCTAGCCGGAACTTCTCAACCTCGCGCACTAGCTCAGGCTCCTTCCCCCCCAGCGAGGTGACGTTCCACGTCCCAAGAGCTACCTTCTGTAGCCGAGGATCGGACCGCCAAGTGCCCTGCCGTCGGCTGCCGCCCAGCTCACAATGCACCCGACCTCTATGGCCCCTGCTATGGGTGGTGAGCCCATTGGAGGGGGGACCCACGTTGCCTCTTCGGGCTGTGCCCGGCCGGGCCCCATGGGAACAGGCCCGGCCACCAGGCGCTCGCCATCGTGCCCCACCTCCGGGCCTGGCTCCAGAGGGGGGCCCCAGTGACCCGCGTCCGGGCGAGGGAAATCTGGGTCCTTTATTTTTATTCGTCATGGAGGTCTTCGAGCTGCTCTTTGTCTGATCCCTCACCTAGGACCAGTTTGTCTTGGGAGACCCTACCAGGGGGCATAAAGCCCCCGGACAACATAGCTCCTAGGATCATCGATTTGGTTTTCTAGTGAGTCCTCACCTATGGTCATGAGCTTTGGGTTATGACCGAAAGGACAAGATCACGGGTACAAGCGGCCGAAATGAGTTTCCTCCGCCGGGTGGCGGGGCTCTCCCTTAGAGATAGGGTGAGAAGCTCTGCCATCCGGGGGGAGCTCAAAGTAAAGCCGCTGCTCCTCCACATCGAGAGGAGCCAGATGAGGTGGTTCGGGCATCTGTTCAGGATGCCACCCGATCGCCTCCCTCGGGAGGTGTTTAGGGCACGTCCGACCGGTAGGAGGCCACGGGGAAGACCCAGGACACGTTGGGAAGACTATGTCTCCCGGCTGGCCTGGGAACGCCTCGGGATCCCCCGGGAGGAGCTGGACGAAGTGGCTGGGGAGAGGGAAGTCTGGGCTTCCCTGCTTGGGCTGCTGCCCCCGCGACCCGACCTCGGATAAGCGGAAGAAGATGGATGGATGGATGGAGGTGTTTGGATTTGGATTTTTTTAGGGGCTCTATAGGTAGAAAAAGAAACTGAAAACTTACCTATTAACCACCTATCTCTAATGCCTCATGTGGGGTAGACTACTGTTGGGTTTTGCATGGTTGAATGAATGTATGTATGTATGTATGTGTATGCTTGCTTTAGTACTATTATCTTGTGTTTATCATATAGCGTTGTTGTTTTTTGTTGTTGTTGTGCTTGCTACCATGTTTCATCATTCCATGTATATACTGTCCTCTGGACCCCCTGTCAAAAGCTTCTTCTAGCTTATTTGGGGGACCCTTTCATGTACCAACATCTTTAAATGATGATATTCACTAATAAAAAAATAAAAAATTGTACACAATTTGATCCATAAATAATAAATAATAAAGTGCTCTTAAAAAAATAAATAATAATGAAAAAATAAAAAAAATAAAAAAATAAAATAAAAAAAATTGAACGGCTCCCATAGGCTCCATTGTAGGCGGACTTTTGATCGCATGTATTTAATATTTAGAATGCATCAAAAGAAATGCATCCGTCATCATGTCTTTCATTATGATTGTGAATAATAGGCAAAATTCGGAAAAAAGTGAGGTTCCCCTTTAGGGTCTCTCAAATGGAAACAACCTGCTATCTGTCTGTTAAGCTAGCAAGAAGATTAATTGAAATTAGATTATTTCTAACAGGAAAAAACTGCTTCAGTTTTGTACGATTTGGTTTTCTAGTGAGTCCGCTAACAAAAAACAGACATTCCCGTGATCAGTGTTTTCATTCCATGATGCTTTGATCGAGTTTGTAGGTGTAGGTCTACTTGCCGTGATGTCTTATACCAAAGGCTACAAAGGAGATTTTTAAAGCTTTCACCGTGCAGCAATGAAGGTCACATGACCGCAAGGCGATGATTACATGATTAGATTTGGAATGAAAAGATTATTTTTCTCGGAGAGACTGAGCCACTAAAGCCAAACACCAAGTGACCTTCACATCTGTCTAATAAGAACTATGTCATTTTATTAATATTTTAAACAAATAGTTTTTTTTTTAGTTTTTTTTTTCACACTGTGATTACCTTTTTAATAAGAGCTTAGCCGTTAGCAATGTTTCAGGACTAACCGATAACGAGAAGACGGCCACGTTCCTTCAGGAGCACATCTGAGTGGTTCTGGTGCTTTGCCAGTGTCTAAGCTTTGATTTGAGCCAAGAACAGAGATGAGAGGATGGTGAAGGATGGAGAACGACAAGTGGAAACCTCGACGGATGAGCTGCCTCCAGTTGGAAGTAACTCCCATCTTCTCCATCTGTTCACCTCAGTATTACACTTCAATCTGCAGGGAAGACATTTCATCTCGTCTCTTCCCGTCTCCACGCTGGACGATGCCAATGTCCACTCGTCTCTTTGGTGCCAGCTGCTAACGAGAGTGCTGAGAGTTGCCAAACTTTATGAGCTGTTAATGAGCAGCGCTTGTGAAAGCATCGTCATTATCGCTCACAGCCGTCGTTATCTCCCGCATGCAGACGTGAGCATTTAAACAACTAGCCTACGACTTATCGCCCCGTACTTCCATATCTGCATATTGACGTTCAGAACAACGTGCAGCAGAAGCTTGGTTTTTGTTCATAACCTGTCCCGAAAGGTGCGATGATGACCAAATCCAACCAGACTGAAACCATTTTTCTGTAAGAAATAATCCAAAACCAGACGGCCAAAAATATCAACACGCACACAATTTATAGAGTATAGTTTTACATGCAGAAAACATTGACCTCAGGCAACTTTTTCACTTGTGATACAATACCAATATCAGATTCCTAATGAAGCCTTAGCTTGACGCTCCTCTTCGTTTTGTATTGTTGACTTGTCAACTTAATCATTCAAAAACGTAAAACAATAACGACGTGAGAACAAATGAATGGCAAAATGAAGCGAGTTTGTTACAGTAAGAAAGAGTTAGAAAAAGTAAGATTAAGTTCAAAAAACTGTGTAGCTCGAGTCCACCATACCTGACTACCGTATTTTCCGCACTATAAGGCGCACCTAAAAACCACAAATTTACTCAAAAGCTGACAGTGCGCCTTATAACCCGGTGCGCTTTATATATGGATAAATATTAAGATTCATTTTCATAAAGTATCGGTCTCGCAACTTCGGTAAACAGCCGCCATCTTTTTTCCCCGTAGAAGAAGCGCGCGGTGCATGCTGGGATATGTGACGTTTCATTTCCATTTGTGTGTTTATGTAAAGACCCCAAAATGGCTCCTATTAAGTGTGTTGTCTGTCTAATTATAAATAATGCAGACGAGGCGTGTTAACTGAGTTCTCAACGTTTACTCACAGCGTGCTCATAACCACATTCTAACTGCCAGCATACAACAACGCTTCTCAGGGCTACCGCGCATGCTCGTCACTATCGTTGCATGCTGGGTAGTGTAGTTGTTATATTTGCTAGCTCATAACATCACATTAAGAGACACGCTTACGCGCTTAATTCAATACTCGCCGTCATTCCGGGTGGATTGACAAAAGACCTCCAGCCGCTACATATTGGTGTCAACAGGGCATTCGAAGCTAGACTGCTAAATGCGTGGGAACAGTGGATGACGAAGAAGCGCGCGGTGCATGCTGGGATATGTGACGTTTCATTTCTATTTGTGTGTTTATGTAAAGACCCCAAAATGGCTCCTATTAAGTGTGTTGTCTGTCTAATTATAAATAATGCAGACGAGGCGTGTTAACTGAGTTCTCAACGTTTACTCACAGCGTGCTCATAACCACATTCTAACTCCCAGCATACAACAACGCTTCTCAGGGCTACCGCGCATGCTCGTCACTATCGTTGCATGCTGGGTAGTGTAGTTGTTATATTTGCTAGCTCATAACATCACATTAAGAGACACGCTTACGCACTTAATTCAATACTCGCCGTCATTCCGGGTGGATTGACAAAAGACCTCCAGCCGCTACATATTGGTGTCAACAGGGCATTCGAAGCTAGACTGCTAACTGCGTGGGAACAGTGGATGACAGAAGGCGAACACACGTGACGTTCACCAAGACAGGGAGGCAGGGAGACAGCGCCAGACGACATTTTGGATCCCACATTCGCCCAACTTTTCAATTCGGACAACGAAGGAGAATAATTCGAGGGATTTATGAATGAAGAATAACTTCAGAAAGTGAGCGTTATGTTTATTTTGTGTGTTGTGACATTAACGTTCGAGCAACATTATGTTGCTATTGCTCTGCACTATTTTGAATTTTACTATGTTTGTGATTGCACATTTGCGTACATTTTGGGAGTGAACAGAGTTGTTAGAACGCTGGTTTTTAATATATTATTAAAGTTTGACTGACCTATCTGACTGTTTTTTTGACATTCCTTTAGCGCAGTTAGATGCGGCTTACAACACCGGGCGGCTTATAGGTGGACAAAGTTTTGAAATATGCCGTTCATTGAAGGCGCGGCTTTTAACGCAGGGCGCCTTATGGTGCGGAAAATACGGTACTATTACCCTTAATACAAACCCCGTTTCCATATGAGTTAGGAAATTGTGTTAGATGTAAATGCGATTTTCTTATTTAAACGGGATAGCAGGTCCATTCTATGTGTCATACTTGATCATTTCGCGATATTGCCATATTTTTGCTGAAAGGATTTAGTAGAGAACATCGACGATAAAGTTCGCAAGCCTTGCCTGTACCGGAAGTAGCAGACGAGTAGCGTGACGTCACAGGTTGTGGAGCTCCTCACATCCGCACATTGTTTACAATCATGGCCACCAGCAGCGAGAGTGATTCGGACCGAGAAAGCGACGATTTCCCCATTAATTTGAGCGAGGATGAAAGATTTGTGGATGAGGAAAGTGAGAGTGAAGGACTAGAGGGCAATGGGAGCGATTCAGATAGGGAAGATGCTGTGAGAGGCGGGTGGGACCTGATATTCAACTGGGAATGACTAAAACAGTAAATAAACACAAGACATATATAATACTCTATTAGCCACAACACAACGAGGCTTATATTTAATATGCCACAAATTAATCCCGCATAACAAACACCTCCCCCCTCCCGTCCATATAACCCGCCAATACAACTCAAACACCTGCACAACACACTCAATCCCACAGCCCAAAGTACTGTTCACCTCCCCAAAGTTCATACAGCACATATTTCCCCAAAGTCCCCAAAGTTACGTACGTGACATGCACATAGCGGCACGCACATACGGTCAAGCGATCAAATGTTTGGAAGCCGCAGCTGCATGCGTACTCACGGTACTGCGTCTTGGCATCCAACTCAAAGTCCTCCTGGTAAGAGTCTCTGTTGTCCCAGTTCTCCACAGGCCATTGGTAAAGCTTGACTGTCATCTTTCGGGAATGTAAACATTGAAACACCGGCTGTGTTATCCGGCACACCAGTCAGGGGGTGCATTCTACGGCGGGGGTGCGTTACCCGGCACAACACCTGCCGCAATACACCGCTTCCGACCTACAGCTTTCTTCTTTGCTGTCTCCATTGTTCATTGAACAAATTGCAAAAGATTCACCAACACAGATCTCCAGAATACTGTGAAATGTTGCGATGAAAACAGACGACTTAATAGCTGGCCACCATGCTGTCCCAAAATGTCCTCTACAATCTGTGACGTCACGCGCAGGCGTCATCATACCGATACGTTTTCAGCAGGATATTTCACGCAAAATTTAAAATTGCACTTTAGTAAGCTAACCCGGTCGTATTGGCATGTGTTGCAATGTTAAGATTTCATCATTGATATAAAAACTATCAGACTGCGTGGTCGGTAGTAGTGGGTTTCAGTAGGCCTTTAAACGACTTAGTGTAGACATGGCCTTATTTACGTGGCTCACCTTCGACAGCGTCTTCTCCCCGTCATCTTTGTTGTATCGGTGTAGCGTGCAAGGACGGGTGTTGAACTGAGCTGAGTTGAGTTGAGTTTGAGTTTATTTGGAACATGCAAGCATACAACATGATACATCACAATTTCCAGTTTCTCTATTCAACATGTTCGAAAAGGAGTAGGAAGAAGCAGAGCTTATTTAATCCTACCCCTTTTCCTTTACATAGCAGTTGTTAAAACTTTGGTTCACTTCCTGCTCTCAATTTATTCACAATATACTCCATAAATAATAACAATAAAAATAAATAAATAATACTTGGTGAAGTAAGTTACATTTCATATAGTGAGATGAGTAAGATTATCTTGAAAATGAATGGATGGATGAGATAAATTCAGAATGTTTATCATGGTTCTTCTTCTTTGTACTTTGTAAACACTTTAAGTTTGAAGAGTTTCTTGAAGTGGATCATATTAGTACATTGTTTGATTGCTTTGCTTAATCCATTCCATATTTTAATTCCACATAGATATACTGAAGGTCTTGAGGGTTGTACGTGCGTACAAATGTTTTAAATTACATTTTTCTCTAAGATTATATGTCTCCTCTTTTGTTGAGAAGAATTGTTGTATATTCTTGGGTAGCAGGTTATAGTTTGCTTTATGTATAATTTTAGCTGTTTGCAAATTTACTATGTCGTGGAATTTCAGTATGTTTGATTCAATAAATAAAGGGTTTGTATGTATTCTATATCCAACATTGTGTATTATTCTAATTGATCTTTTTTGTAACACTTGGAGCTAACTGTTTTAATGACATTCAGACTTTACTTAAATCAATAATGGAGCAGCATCCGTGGCTCAATAATGCAACATCAACGCCGGAAATGTGTCCCGTAAAAAACTAACTAACTAACTAAAGTTCCGTGGGTGAATTATGTAAACCCACTACAGTTTTTAGCGCTTTGATAGCGTATCTACTGACAGATATAATTAAGAACTTTACGCTACTTTATATTAAAAATGGCAACAGCGGAAGATGAATGTCTCATAAGAAGATAGAGATAAAGAAGAAGCTTATGACTACGGGTCGGCACGGAGTACAATGGCGGACGCGCGCGCATTTTCAGGACTTATGCAGACCCGAAATACAGATCAGCAGGTAATATAAGGTAAGAAAAGTTGGTTTTGCAAAATATTGGGAAACAAAACGCCAGGTAGTATGTCTGCTAATAGGTGCCATTTTGCGGTCCTTATAAATGCACCATAATAATACTCGTATGTTCAAATGCGCCGACAATCCATCAAGCGGTGCATCTTCATAGCCTACCAAATTCGTACTAAAAGCATTTTGACAGATTTTTAAATGTGACTTGTGTAATGTTCTATATTCTCAATGGAACATTTAAAGTTTTGGTGTTGTTTACTGGCGTTGTATTGCAGTGTACCCATATCTCTTATGTGTGACTGCCATCTACTGGTCACACTTATCATTACATCATGTACCAAATAAAATTGATTCGAGGTCGGTAAGCACAACCAGAATCATGCCGTACATTAGGCGCACCGGGTTATAAGGTGCACTGTCGATTTTTGAGAAAATGAAAGGATATTAAGTGCGCCTTATAGTCTGAAAAATATGGTACATTACGGGGGGTCACATGATCATTATCATTTTTCCTTTCATTTAAATCTGTCAGTTACAAAATACTTCATCATAAAAGTTAAGATAAAAAAACATTTGGCTGTCAAAGTTTAATAACACTGTATTATTGTTAGAATAAAATCAGGAATGTCTAACGAAACTAACACCCCTTTGTAAAATTCAAAATGATTTATTCCCCCTGGTAGCAGCAAACACTTGACTGTTCTCCTAACACAGACGTCAGGCCTTTTAATTATTCCAAAAGTCCGGACCCATACGTACGGGGAGGCGTCATTCCATTATTACACCCCCCAGTTATGGTACAGCCTGCCGGATGCCTTCAGGGCCGTTAAGAATGTTACGATATTTAAAAACAAGCTCAAGACCCACCTTTTTAACGTAGCGTTTAATTAATACTCTCCATCATCTCATGAATTTTATTTTATTTTTTACCATTTGTGTTTATCTAGTATTCATTAGCTTTTATTTACCACCTGCCAAATTAATTAATCTTGTTTAGCTTTTAACTACATATTTATGCATTTGTATATTGTGTCTTATTAATTAATATATTGTATCCTCTTAATATATATTTAGATTTACAGAGTTGTTTCTAGCTCAGGGGTTGACTGTTTCAACTTGTGGTTATGCAATGAGAGCGGGAGGTACTGTTTTTTTGTTTTTTTATGTTTTTAAATGTATAGCACTTTGTGCTACGTTTTATATGTATGAAGAGTGCTATACAAATGATGTTTGATTGATTGAATGATAACGTTATCAAAGCTCACATTTATGCATTTACACGTAGCGCCAGCATTTGAAAACTGTGGTGCATTCAAGGAACCTTGATTAAAGTTCGAATCAGAGGCATCACTAGTTTTTAAAGACAAGGGAGGCTTAACTCCCAGTAAATGCACTAATAATAATATTAATTATTATTATAATAATGATGTATTATTATGATTATCACTATCCACTAATGATAATCCTACATGAAACATATATACTGCTACAATATGATCTTGGCAGATTTATAATATTTTTTTAGTAAATAATAACAATTTGTGTGATTATTAGAACTTACATTCAACCAAAAAACATAACTTTTTTTTTTTTTTTTTTAATAAAGCAATACCAAATAATTTGGGGGCCTCTAAAACTATGTAAAGATGTCACTGGTTAGAACGCTTGATAAAAATATAATCGATTAAACAAATACAAACCCCGTTTCCATATGAGTTGAGAAATTGTGTTAGATGTAAATATAAACTGAATACAATGATTTGCAAATCATTTTCAACCCATATTCAATTGAATGCACTACAAAGACAAGATATTTGATGTTCAAACTCATAAACTTAATTTTTTTTGTGCAAATAATCATTAACGTAGAATTTCATGGCTGCAACACGTGCCAAAGTAGTTGGGAAAGGGCATGTTCACCACTGTGTTACATGGCCTTTCCTTTCAACAACACTCAGTAAACGTTTGGTAACTGAGGAGACACATTTTTTAAGCTTCTCAGGTGGAATTCTTTCCCATTCTTGCTTGATGTACAGCTTAAGTTGTTCAACAGTCCGGGGGTCTCTGTTGTGGTATTTTAGGCTTCATAATGCGCAACACATTTTCAATGGGGGACAGGTCTGGACTACAGGCAGGCCAGTCTAGTACCCGCACTCTTTTACTTTGAAGCCACGTTGATGTAACACGTGGCTTGGCATTGTCTTGCTGAAATAAGCAGGGGCGTCCATGGTAGCGTTGCTTGGATGGCAACATATGTTGCTCCAAAACCTGTATGTACCTTTCAGCATTAATGGTGCCTTCACAGATGTGTAAGTTGCCCATGTTTTGGGCACTAATACACCCCCATACCATCACAGATGCTGGCTTTTCAACTTTGCGCCTATAACAAACCAAATGGTTCTTTTCCTCTTTGGTCCGGAGGACACGACGTCCACAGTTTCCAAAAACAATTTGAAATGTGGACTCGTCAGACCACAGAACACTTTTCCACTTTGTATCAGTCCATCTTAGATGAGCTCAGGCCCAGCGAAGCCGACGGCGTTTCTGGGTGTTGTTGATAAACGGTTTTTGCCTTGCACAGGAGAGTTTTAACTTGCACTTACAGATGTCTCGACCAACTGTAGTTACTGACAGTGGATTTCTGAAGTGTTCCTGAGCTCATGTGGTGATATCCTTTACACACTGATGTCGCTTGTTGATGCAGTACAGCCTGAGAGATCAAAGGTCACGGGCTTAGCTGCTTACGTGCAGTGATTTCTCCAGATTCTCTGAACCCTTTGATGATATTATGGACCGTAGATGGTGAAATCCCTAAATTCCTTGCAATAGCTGGTTGAGAAAGGTTTTTCTTAAACTGCTCAACAACTTGCTCACGCATTTGTTGACAAAGTGGTGACCCTCGCCCCATCCTTGTTTGTGAATGACAGATATAATTAAGAACTTTACGCTACTTTATATTAAAAATGGCAACAGCGGAAGATGAATGTCTCATAAGAAGATAGAGATAAAGAAGAAGCTTATGACTACGGGTCGGCACGGAGTACAATGGCGGACGCGCGCGCATTTTCAGGACTTATGCAGACCCGAAATACAGATCAGCAGGTAATATAAGGTAAGAAAAGTTGGTTTTGCAAAATATTGGGAAACAAAACGCCAGGTAGTATGTCTGCTAATAGGTGCCATTTTGCGGTCCTTATAAATGCACCATAATAATACTCGTATGTTCAAATGCGCCGACAATCCATCAAGCGGTGCATCTTCATAGCCTACCAAATTCGTACTAAAAGCATTTTGACAGATTTTTAAATGTGACTTGTGTAATGTTCTATATTCTCAATGGAACATTTAAAGTTTTGGTGTTGTTTACTGGCGTTGTATTGCAGTGTACCCATATCTCTTATGTGTGACTGCCATCTACTGGTCACACTTATCATTACATCATGTACCAAATAAAATTGATTCGAGGTCGGTAAGCACAACCAGAATCATGCCGTACATTAGGCGCACCGGGTTATAAGGTGCACTGTCGATTTTTGAGAAAATGAAAGGATATTAAGTGCGCCTTATAATCTGAAAAATATGGTACATTACGGGGGGTCACATGATCATTATCATTTTTTCTTTCATTTAAATCTGTCAGTTACAAAATACTTCATCATAAAAGTTAAGATAAAAAAAACATTTGGCTGTCAAAGTTTAATAACACTGTATTATTGTTAGAATAAAATCAGGAATGTCTAACGAAACTAACACCCCTTTGTAAAATTCAAAATGATTTATTCCCCCTGGTAGCAGCAAACACTTGACTGTTCTCCTAACACAGACGTCAGGCCTTTTAATTATTCCAAAAGTCCGGACCCATACGTACGGGGAGGCGTCATTCCATTATTACACCCCCCAGTTATGGTACAGCCTGCCGGATGCCTTCAGGGCCGTTAAGAATGTTACTGAGCATTTCATGGAATCTACTTTTATACCCAATCATGGCACCCACCTGTTCCCAATTTGCCTGTTCACCTGTGGGATGTTCCAAATAAGTGTTTGATGAGCATTCCTCAACTTTATCAGTATTTATTGCCACCTTTCCCAACGTTATCAGTTTGAACATCAAATATGTTGTCTTTGTAGCATATTCAACAGAATATGGGTTGAAAATGATTTGCAAATCATTGTATTCCGTTTATATTTACATCTAACACAATTTCCCAACTCATATGGAAACGGGGTTTTTACATAAACATATAAATATTGTGGTTTCTGATCATGGAGTTTACCATCTTCTGTACTTCCTGGTTGTCACGTTGGGAAGACTGAGACATGTGTAGAATATCGGGTACAATGATGGATGATGGGAGCGTTTACATGGAAGATGGAACTGATTTACAATCAGATCATCGAGACATGTTCATCCCATCTTTAAAAAGTCCAAAACATTATTCAAGTTTTTTCGATACAAATTCTTGGAAACGTTAAAAGCTGCATGCAAAAATCTTAATAAAGTTTTTTACATCTGTTTCAAAAAGATAGTTTCAACTAAAATAAGTCAATACTTGCCTACATGTAAATATACTGATTGTGTGTATGTGGGACGATGGGAGCTCTTCAGGAGCCTAATAATAATAATAAATAAATAAATAATATTAAAGATCAAAATGAGGCCACAAAAATCTTGTTCAAGCCTAGAACACACAAAGCATAGGACAGACCCTGAGTGCAATAATTTGTTTGTAGCAGTTAATAGATTACGGCCTGACCGGGGGTAAATTAATTAACACAAAGTCAGAAAACAAAATATTGGACACCGTTGCAGCAATTTCCTTTTATAATTTATAGCTGGTGGATTACAATGAATTTAATTATGGCATTTTAGTATCTGTTGCCGTTTTATTTTGAATTGTGTTTTTTTATTTAGATAATATTTTACTATTATATATCTCCCGTATAAAAAAAAAGGTCTGCTATTTGTGTCATTTTAGACGCACGCTGCAGGAATGTGATCTACAGCCTTGCGTGGATAATTGTGTGTTAAAAATGTTTATTTTGTGTAGATTGCGATTCAGAAAAGTGTTACAGATTTAGATTATATATGTGTGCTGCTAGTTCATTCAACGCACTGCACACAGGTCAGAACATCCTTTTATCATGTTTATACTGTATGCTGGGTGACTTCAGGGCTGATTCAAACAAATTCAATTGATGTGTTTTGGTGTCCTATATGGGTTGTTTCTTTTAATGGCCTTCATTTTTTTTTACATAGAATATAAATTCAAAAAAAATATCTTGTTTATGAAAACACTTACCGAAGATGGCATTTTTAATGTCTTGAGTAAAATAAATGCAACCTCTCTCCCATGCACGTTCAGTGATTAAAAAAATAAGAACAAATGGGTTTCAATGTAGATGCACTGCACGGCTGTTTCTAAAATGACAATAAAAAGAAGTAAATGTCTCCTGCATCTCTGAAAACATAGGAATAAGCTGCAGGTAGGAGCATGATGAAATTAATGTTGAGTAAATGATAGAGTGTCTCCGTGGTAAAAGCCCCATTAGTACGTGCAAAATCCGTATTAAGTAAGGCATTCTGCACCACTTTTCAATTGTACATGCAGTGTTAGGAAATCACATGCAACACGCCCACTAATAGTACAAGCTATTTTATAGATTCATACCAATGAATGTTCTCATTCATCCAGATCATTGTCATCTTAGGGCGTTCAATCATTCGCAACTGGACTGCTTAGTTTGTCTTGGAACACGTTTTGCGAGTGAGGAACATAGTCTAAGTAACAAAGACTTAATTTGATGTTATTTGGTTAGGGTTAGGGTTAGAGAGTTAGGGTTAGAGGTTTAGGGTTAGGGTTAGGGTTAGGGTTGTTGTATAATAAGGCCATGCAGAATAAGCACTTAATAATGACTAATTAAAAGCCAATATGTTACTAATTTGTATGTTAATAAGCAACTAATTAATGGTGAATATGTTCCCCATACTAAAGTGTTACCATATATATGTATATATATATATATATATACATATATATGTCTTAATAAGGTTATCCAAAAAATAGTGCTCGATACCGTAGTAGAGCGCAATATATGTATGTGTGGGGAAAAATCTAAGGTAATACGCAAGGACATTAACACATCCGACACATATGTAGGATTAACCGAGGGTGAATTCAAAACCAGATGGAACAACCACAAGGCTTCTTTCAGGAACAAAAACCTGCGAAATACCACAGAACTCAGCAAACACATTTGGGACCTCAAAGACAATAATGTTGAACATTCAATAACATGGCAAATTCTTGCATCCAGCACACCTTACAATAGTGGTAATAAAAGATGCAACCTATGCTTGAAAGAGAAACTGTTTATTATCTACCGTCCAGACCTGTCATCCCTCAACAAGCGCAACGAAATTGTAACAACATGCCGCCATAGACGGAAACACCTCCTAGGTAACACATGAGCCAATCACCACGCCCCTAGGCCAGCCTGTACCCACCCACTCTGTGCCCTATATAAACCATGGTATGCGAATGCTCCCATTAAAATCTCCTGACGATTGAGGGTACCCCCCTCATGAAACAGGCCTGTAGAGATGAAATAGTCTTGTGATTTTTTTCCCCACACATACATATATATATATATATATATATATATATATATATGTAATATGATATATATACAGTGCTCAATACCGGGTTAGAGCGGAATATACGTTAGGTCAGGAAAAAACACAGAGGCTAGATCAGAGGTGCTCACACTTTTTCTGCAGGCGAGCTACTTTTCAATTGATCAAGTCGTGGGGATCTACCTCATTCATATGTATAATTTATATTTACTTATTTATGAAATATATGTTTTTGTTAACAAGTTAAAGGTGTTTAATGATAATGCAAGCATGTTTAACACAAATAGTTAATATTGTTAACAAGTTAAAGGTGTTTAATGATAATACAAGCATGTTTAACACATATAGTTAATATTGTTAACAAGTTAAAGGTGTTTAAAGATAATGCAAGCATGTTTAACACATATAGTTAATATTGTTAACAAGTTAAAGGTGTTTAATGATAATACAAGCATGTTTAACACATATAGTTAATATTGTTAACAAGTTAAAGGTGTTTAATGATAATACAAGCATGTTTAACACATATAGATTCCTTCCTTTCATGAAGACAAGAATATAAGTTGGTGTATTACCTGATTCTGATGACTTGCATTGATAGGAATCAGACAGTGGTGCTGATAATGTCCGCATTTTCGAATGGAGGAGAAAAAAAGTCCTCCTTTCTGTCCAATACCACATGAACGTGGTTGGTTTTTGGCATCTTATTTTTCCAGCTTCCGTACTCCTTTGTATACACTTTACAAGAAATACATTGTCGGCAAACTCTGTAGCTTGCTAGCTTGTGCACGCCAGCTTTCTGAGACTCTTATTTTGTTAGCGCAACTGTGCAACTGTGCAGTCGGTCTTTGGAGTTTTGACGACAGGTACGGCGCCAGAGTCTGTTGAAATAAAGTGTTTCTCGCCTTCCAGTCGGTAATTTTAATGAGCTGGCAGTAGCCAGCGTCATCTCAGAAGATCCTCGGGTGCCGTGAATGTCAATCAAGTGACGAAAGTGACGTCATAGTGAAGATTTATGATCGCTCATTTTTAGGACTATTTTTTTAATGCCTGGCTGGTGATCGACTGACACACCCTCCGAGATCGACCGGTAGCTCGCGATCGACGTAATGAACACCACTGGGCTAGATCATCTCTACAAGCCTGTTTCGCAGGCTTATTCTTATAAACCTATAAATATGTATATATGTATATATATATATATATATATATATATATATATATATATATATATATATATATATATATATATATATATATATATATATATATATATATACATATAAGCGGTAGAAAATGGATGGATGGATATATATGTGTGTGTGTGTAAATATGTGTGTATATATATATATGTATATATATATATATATATATATATATATGTGTGTGTGTGTGTGTGTGTGTGTGTGTGTGTGTGTGTGTGTGTGTGTGTGTGTGTGTGTGTGTGTGTGTGAATATGTGTATACATATATATTTATGTATATATATATATATATACATAAATATATATGTGTGTCCATCCATCCATCCATCTTCTTCCGCTTATCCGAGGTCGGGTCGCGGGGGCAGCAGCCTAAGCAGGGAAGCCCAGACTTCCCTCTCCCCAGCCACTTCGTCCAGCTCCTCCCGGGGGATCCCGAGGCGTTCCCAGGCCAGCCGGGAGACATAGTCTTCCCAACGTGTCCTGGGTCTTCCTCGTGGCCTCCTACCGGTCGGACATGCCCTAAACACCTCCTTAGGGAGGCGCTCGGGTGGCATCCTGACCAGATGCCCGAACCACCTCATCTGGCTCCTCTCGATGCGGAGGAGCAGCGGCTTTACTTTGAGCTCCTCCCGGATGACAGAGCTTCTCACCCTATCTCTAAGGGAGAGCCCCGCCACCCGGCGGAGGAAACTCATTTCGGCCGCTTGTACCCGTGATCTTGTCCTTTCGGTCATAACCCAAAGCTCTTGACCATAGGTGAGGATGGGAACGTAGATCGACCGGTAAATTGAGAGCTTTGCCTTCCGGCTCAGCTCCTTCTTCACCACAACGGATCGATACAGCGTCCGCATTACTGAAGACGCCGCACCGATCCGCCTGTCGATCTCACGATCCACTCTTCCCTCACTCGTGAACAAGACTCCGAGGTACTTGAACTCCTCCACTTGGGGCAAGATCTCCTCCCCAACCCGGAGATGGCACTCCACCCTTTTCCGGGCGAGAACCATGGACTCGGACTTGGAGGTGCTGATTCTCATCCCAGTCGCTTCACACTCATCTGCGAACCGATCCAGTGAGAGCTGAAGATCCTGGCCAGATGAAGCCATCAGGACCAAATCATCTGCAAAAAGCAGAGACCTAATCCTGCAGCCACCAAACCGGATCCCCTCAACGCCTTGACTGCGCCTAGAATTCTGTCCATAAAAGTTATGAACAGAATCGGTGACAAAGGGCAGCCTTGGCGGAGTCCAACCCTCACCGGAAACGTGTCCGACTTACTGCCGGCAATGCGAACCAAGCTCTGACACTGATCATACAGGGAGCGGACCGCCACAATCAGACAGTCCGAAACCCCATACTCTCTGAGCACTCCCCACAGGACTTCCCGAGGGACACGGTCGAATGCCTTCTCCAAGTCCACAAAGCACATGTAGACTGGTTGGGCAAACTCCCATGCACCCTCAAGGACCCTGCCGAGAGTATAGAGCTGGTCCACAGTTCCACGACCAGGACGAAAACCACACTGTTCCTCCTGAATCCGAGGTTCGACTATCCGGCGTAGCCTCCTCTCCAGTACACCCGAATAGACCTTACCGGGAAGGCTGAGGAGTGTGATCCCACGATAGTTAGAACACACCCTCCGGTTCCCCTTTTTAAAGAGAGGAACCACCACCCCGGTCTGCCAATCCAGAGGTACTGCCCCCGATGTCCACGCGATGCTGCAGAGTCTTGTCAACCAAGACAGCCCTACAGCATCCAGAGCCTTAAGGAACTCCGGGCGGATCTCATCCACCCCCGGGGCCTTGCCACCGAGGAGCTTTTTAACTACCTCAGCAACCTCAGCCCCAGAAATAGGAGAGCCCACCACAGATTCCTCAGGCACTGCTTCCTCATAGGAAGACGTGTTGGTGGGATTGAGGAGGTCTTCGAAGTATTCCCTCCACCGATCCACAACTTCCGCAGTCGAGGTCAGCAGAACACCATCCGCACCATACACGGTGTTGGCACTGCACTGCTTCCCCTTCCTGAGGCGGTGGATGGTGGTCCAGAATCGCTTCGAAGCCGTCCGGAAGTCGTTTTCCATGGCTTCCCCGAACTCCTCCCATGTCCGAGTTTTTGCCTCCGCGACCGCTGAAGCCGCACACCGCTTGGCCTGTCGGTACCTGTCCGCTGCCTCAGGAGTCCCATGAGCCAAAAGAACCCGATAGGACTCCTTCTTCAGCTTGACGGCATCCCTCACCGCCGGTGTCCACCAACGGGTTCTAGGATTACCGCCACGACAGGCACCAACTACCTTGCGGCCACAGCTCCAATCAGCCGCCTCGACAATAGATGTGCGGAACATGGTCCATTCGGACTCAATGTCCAGCACCTCCCTCGTGACATGTTCAAAGTTCTTCCGGAGGTGGGAATTGAAACTCTCTCTGACAGGAGACTCTGCCAGACGTTCCCAGCAAACCCTCACAATGCGTTTGGGCCTGCCAGGTCTGTCCGGCATCCTCCCCCACCATCGCAGCCAACTCACCACCAGGTGGTGATCGGTAGAAAGCTCCGCCCCTCTCTTCACCCGAGTGTCCAAAACATGAGGCCGCAAATCCGATGACACAACTACAAAGTCGATCATAGAACTGCGGCCTAGGGTGTCCTGGTGCCAAGTGCACATATGGACACCCTTATGCTTGAACATGGTGTTCGTTATGGACAATCCGTGACGGGCACAAAAGTCCAATAACAAAACACCACTTGGGTTCAGATCCGGGCGGCCATTCTTCCCAATCACGCCTCTCCAGGTTTCACTGTCGTTGCCAATATGAGCGTTGAAGTCCCCCAGTAGAACGAGGGAATCACCCGGGGGAGCACTCTCAAGTACTCCCTCGAGTGAATCCAAAAAGGGTGGGTACTCTGAGCTGCTGTTTGGCGCGTAAGCGCAAACAACAGTCAGGACCCGTCCCCCCACCCGAAGGCGGAGGGAAGCTACCCTCTCGTCCACCGGGTTGAACTCCAACATGCAGGCTCTGAGCCGGGGGGCAACAAGAATTGCCACCCCAGCCCGTCGCCTCTCACTGCTGGCAACGCCAGAGTGGAAGAGAGTCCAGCCCCTCTCGAGAGAACTGGTGCGTCGAGGTGAGTCCGACTATATCCAACCGGAACTTCTCTACCTCGCGCACTAGCTCAGGCTCCTTCCCCCCCAGCGAGGTGACGTTCCACATCCCAAGAGCTAGCTTCTGTAGCCGAGGATCGGACCGCCAAGTGCCCTGCCTTCGGCTACCGCCCAGCTCACATTGCACCCGACCTCTATGGCCCCTGCTATGGGTGGTGAGCCCATTGGAGGGGGGACCCACGTTGCCTCTTCGGGCTGTGCCCGGCCGGGCCCCATGGGGACAGGCCCGGCCACCAGGCGCTCGCCATCGTGCCCCAACTCCGGGCCTGGCTCCGGAGGGGGGCCCCGGTGACCCGCGTCCGGGCGAGGGAAATCTGAGTCTCGGTTCTTGCATTTCCATAGAAGTCTTCGAGCTGCTCTTTGTCTGATCCCTCACCTAGGACCTGTTTGTCTTGGGAGGCCCTACCAGGGGGCATGGAAGCCCCCGGACAACATAGCTCCTAGGATCATTGGGACACGCAAACTCCTCTACCACGTTAAGGTGGCAGCTCAGAGAGGAGATATGTGTGTGTAAATAAATATATATATATATATATATATATATATATATATATATATATATATATATATATATATATATATATATATATATATATATAAAGACAAGATTTTAAGTTGGTGTATTACCTTATTCTGATGACTTGCATTGATTGGAAGCACACAGGATTCAAAGTAGTTACTGATAAGTTCCACAACTTCGAATTTACATTGTGGAGTGGGAATAAGTCCTCCTCTCTTTCCAACACCACATGATAGTAGTTGTTTTTAGGTTTTTATCCGCCTAGCTTCCATACTCGTTTTTTTATACCTTTTACAAGAAATACATTGGAGTCAATCTGTAGCTCGCTTGCTTGCAGAGGTGGGACCAAGTCATTGTTTTGCAAGTCACAAGTAAGTCTCAAGTCTTTGACCTCAAGTATCGAGTCAAGTCCCGAGTCAAGACAGGCAAGTCCCGAGTCAAGTCTAAAGTCAAGACTGGAAAGTCTCAAGTCAAGTCTCAAGTCCTGCATTTTGAGTTTCGAGTCCTTTCAAGTACTTTTAACCACAGACTAATATATTTACACAGATTGTGTATGCTTTTAAAACGCTTTATTTATTCATTAAAACAAGTGCATTTGAAATTGCAGGGGAAAAAACAGTGCTGACATTGCACTTCATAATAGCACTATTAACCAGTCATTTTAAACATTTAACTCATTCCTTTACAGAATAAACACATTTGAAAAAACAAGTGCAACTGTACTTACACGGAAGTGTTAACATTGTATTTCCATGGCATATTGCATTGTAACTAGTTCCACAGCAGTTTCTATCCTGTTCTTACCTTATCTCATTGATCTCATCTCATACTGTATGTGTGTTTATGTGTGCGTACATAACAAACAAACATAACAAAATACATGAACATAACAATGAACAGAGTTGTACTTTTTAGATGTCAGGGCCCTATGCAATATGTACACATATTATTAATATAGTATACATTTTAACTGACCTTTATTTGACTACCGTATTTTCCGCACTATTAGCCGCACCTAAAAACCACAAATTTACTCAAAAGCTGACAGTGCGGCTTATAACCCGGTGCGCTTTATATATGGATTAATATTAAGATTAATTTTCATAAAGTTTAGGTCTCGCAACTACGGTAAACAGCCGCCATCTTTTTTCCCCGTAGAACAGGAAGCGCTTCTTCTACGCAAGCAACCGCCAAGGTAAGCACCCGCCCCCATAGAAGAGGAAGCGCTTCTTCTTCTACTGTAAGCAACCACCTGCCCCCGTAGAAGAAGAAGAAGCGCGTGGATATTACGTTTCATTTCCTTTGTGTGTTTACATCTGTAAAGACCACAAAATGGCTCCTACTAAGCGACAGGTTTCCGGTTCATGAAAAGACGCAATCTCTCCATCCGCACACGGACTACTATTTCACAGCAACTGCCTGAAGACTTTCAAGAAAAGCTGGCTACTTTCCGTGCATATTGTAAAAACAAGATAGCTGAAAAAAAGATCCGGCCAGAGAACATTATCAACATGGACGAGGTTCCACTGACTTTTGATATTCCTGTGAACCGCACTGTGGATACAACGGGAGCACGTACGGTGAATATTCGCACCACAGGGAATGAGAAGTCATCCTTCACTGTGGTTCTAGCTTGCCATGCTAATGGCCAGAAACTTCCACCCATGGTGATATTCAAAAGGAAGACCTTGCCAAAAGAGAACTTTCCAGCCGGCGTCATCATAAAAGCTAACTCGAAGGGATGGATGGATGAAGAAAAGATGAGCGAGTGGTTAAGGTAAGTTTACCGAAGAGGCCGGGTGGCTTTTTTCACGCAGCTCCGTCCATGTTGATATACGACTCCATGCGCGCCCACATCACGCTGGTTTTTAATATATTATTAAAGTTTGACTGACCTATCTGACTGTTTTTTTGACATTCCCTTTAGCGCAGTTAGATGCGGCTTATAACACGGGGCGGCTTATAGGTGGACAAAGTTTTGAAATATGCCGTTCATTGAAGGCGCGGCTTATAACCCAGGGCGGCTTATGGTGCGGAAAATACGGTATGTTTGCCTTTTTGTAGGCGGCTAAAATACGCGGTGCTGCTGACCGCCGTTACGTTACTGTGTGTGTTACATTGACTAACGTAACGTTATGTGTTGGTACCTCATGCAACCCTGCTTAAAAAAAATCACTTGACAAAAAGTATGAATAAGGTAGCGAACTGCAGTGGACGCAACAGGTTGCCGTGTTTGCAATGACGTTATAACCATAGACATCTTATAAGTAGACGCAGCATTGATTGCTGTGACGCGAGAAATTCGGCCGCCATCTTGAAGTGGTGATGAGGAGTTGGCGAGCAGCCTAAACTGACAGTTGACAGGTAGAAAACAAAGCCTGCTGGTGTTCAGCGTTTCCCTGCTCAAATGAGCGGACTGTTGAAAATAGGAATCGGGGGATTACTTTTCACAAGTAAGATTTAACATTAACGTACTATTGGTTGTATTTTGTGAAAAGAATATTACCACAGAGTTGAGAAGGAGCAAAGATCTTCAATATTTGAATACCAAAATGTTGGTATCGGGACAACACTAACCTGCACTCTATCAGCCTTAAAGTCTTTCAAACATTGATTGTTCAGTAAACTGTTTTGGTCGAGTCATCGATAAAAAAAAGTGATGCTTATGCTGTCAGTCGCTGTGCAGCTGGGAATGTCTTCTCTCTTCTTCAAATGACTTCCAAAAAGATCCTGTGCAGCCAAGACAGGTTGAATTTCAAACGGGGCTTATCCGAGGAATTAGAGCGGCCTTTGGAGTTTGAGCGTTGCCTAATTCTTGGTGACCTTTCCCTGGCTGGGGCTTGACTTTTTACCACGATCAGCAGACGCTCTAACAAGCTTTTAGGTCTGCGTGGCTGATGATTAACGAGAAGCAGCCTTGTCCTGCCGTGCCCTCGCCAAGAGCCATCTGTGGAGAGAGAGAGAGAGAGAGATATAGAGATAGGTACATAGAGAGATGGATATGAGAAATGGAAGATGGCCTGAAGGTTGATTGTCGTGTTTGTCTGGATTCTAGCCTGTGATCACTTTCGACATTTTGTCCTTTCATTTTCAATTATTTCAGTTCGCAAAGCATCCGTGGACATTTCATCTGTTTGGCTTTTCTCAAAGGAAAGTTTTTCTCCTCCGGATATTGTTGTGATATTCATTTCTTTCCGCCACAAAAGGCAGGATTATTATTTCCAAAGGGTCATATTTTGTTGTCTGAGGTAAGTCTATTTCCTTTCCTTGCCGTTGATGTTTGTCATTCAGAATGGTTTTCAGCCGGTATGCAGATGAGACGTGGTGTCATGTGATTACACTCATTGTTCGTCGCAGATGATCTTTGTTCAGGGAGCCCTGCTGTGTTAGCGTTAGCATTGATTGTGTTTCATCAGAGCCTTTCTGAATTAATTATAGCGACAGGAAATGTCAAATCAGGTGTAATTAAAGGCTCTGATGATAACATTGGCGATATATACAGTAAGAATGTATTAGGTCTGTTCGCTGTGTTAATATAAATATTCTGTTCATTTGATCCTTTTCAGCATTTCCCAAACATTCATTCATTCATTCATTAATACATTTATTTACAAATATAGATGTGGTGCAACCTGTTAGGTGGCGCTATGCATGACAACACTGCTCTGCCAGAGAATAAGAAGATGCAGCAGAAGTGAACAATGTTTCCAACATAGCGACTTTTGCCGCAATATTCAGCATGAAGAAGCTCATGTTAAAATGTAAATTAATAAATGACAGAGTGCTTTACATAAAATGTTATCCCAAATGCATTCCTAACCCCTGCCTGCTATGTCAGTGATAAGAATATGATAGCTTTAGCACAAACAAAACATCAAATTAAATTCAAATTTGCTTAAAAACATATAAAACATTTTTATTTTTTATATTTTATTTTTATTTTCGGGGGCCGGTATATCTATTTTTAGGAACACTAATACCAAACCTCACAATAATGTCTGATTGAATGCTAAAAACGTTATGACGGACCGACTTAAAAAACGGAATGGAATTTTAAGTTTGTTTTTTTACTAAATGAGACACCCAGAATGTATATGAAAATAAAGAATGTGCGATTTACAATATTAACTGTGAACAATAAAAAACGGAATATTGACAACATATGAACGTCACACCCTCTCAATCGACATATTTTACAATTAAGCGAAACGCAACAAAAAAAGCAACAAACACAGTGAAATATGAACACGAAGGGTACAAAAAACCCCACCTACAATCTGATATATTTGATATATCGTTAAGCTTTAGAACTGTGTTGTAAAAATCTCCTTCCGCGTCTGTCCCTGACACCCGCATTTCAGGCTGGCCGCTCTGGAAACACTCTGTGGAAACACTCCCCACCCACACTGCTTGGTGCCTCGTCTGAGCTGCTGTGACTTAGATGACCATAGTAACTAATTAGATGACCATAGTAACTACTATATCATGCAAAAGCACAGATTCAAACCATTGAAATACTTTGTATAGTTCAAGACTTACGTTAATTTGAACACATCACTGCACATCAAAATGGCAGCTACAGTTTCCATCTTAAAGATCTAAAAAAATCATTTGGGAATGTCTGGCGGGCCAGATTGAAAAGCTTAACAAGCCGAATGCGGCCCCCGGGCCTTGATTTGCCCAGGTCTGGTGTAGAGAAACCCGGGTTCTTAGAATTCTAGAAATGTTGCCTCAAAACAATTTAGTTATACAAACCCTGTTTACATATGAGTTGGGAAATTGTGTTAGATGTAAATATAAACGGAATACAATGATTTGCAAATCCTTTTCAACCCATATTCAGTTGAATGCACTACAAAGACAAGATATTTGATGTTCAAACTGATAAACTTTTTTTTTTTGCAAATAATTATTAACTTTAGAATTTGATGCCAGCAACACGTGACAAAGAAGTTGGAAACGGTGGCAATAAATACTGATAAAGTTGAGGAATGCTCATCAAACACTTATTTGGAACATCCCACAGGTGTGCAGGCTAATTGGGAACAGGTGGGTGCCATGATTGGGTATAAAAACAGCTTCCCAAAAAATGCTCAGTCTTTCACAAGAAAGGATGGGGCGAGGTACACCCCTTTGTCCACAACTGTGTGAGCAAATAGTCAAACAGTTTAAGACCAACGTTTCTCAAAGTGCAATTACAAGAAATTTAGGGATTTCAACATCTACGGTCCATAATATCATTAAAAGGTTCAGAGAATCTAGAGAAATCACTCCACATAAGCGGCATGGCCGGAAACCAACATTTAATGACCGTGACCTTCGATCACTCAGACTGCACTGTATCAAAAACCGACATCAATCTCTAAAGGATATCACCACATGGGCTCAGGAACCCTTTAGAAAACCACTGTCACTAAATACAGTTTGTCGCTACATCTGTAAGTGCAAGTTAAAGCTCTCCTATGCAAGGCGAAAACCGTTTATTAACAACACCCAGAAACGCCGCTGGCTTCTCTGGGCTCGAGATCATCTAAGATGGACTGATGCAAAGTGGAAAAGTGTTCTGTGGTCTGACGAGTCCACATTTCAAATTGTTTTTGGAAATATTCGACATCGTGTCATCCGGACCAAAGGGGAAGCGAACCATCCAGTTCAAAAGCCAGCATCTGTGATGGTATGGGGGTGTATTAGTGCCCAAGGCATGGGTAACTTACACATCTGTGAAGGCACCATTAATGCTGAAAGGTACATACAGGTTTTGGAACAACATATGCTGCCATCTAAGCGCCGTCTTTTTCATGGACGCCCCTGCTTATTTCAGCAAGACAATGCTAAGCCACATTCAGAACGTGTTACAGCAGCGGGGCTTCGTAAAAAAAGAGTGTGGGTACTTTCCTGGACCGCCTGCAGTCCAGACCTGTCTCCCATCGAAAATGTGTGGCGCATTATGAAGCGTAAAATACGACAGCGGAGACCCCGGACTGTTGAACGACTGAAGCTCTACATAAAACAAGAATGGGAAAGAATTCCACTCTCAAAGCTTCAACAATTAGTTTCCTCAGTTCCCAATCGTTTGAGTGTTGTTAAAAGAAAAAGTGATGTAACACAGTGGTGAACATGCCCTTTCCCAACTACTTTGGCACATGTTACAGCCATGAAATTCTAAGTTGATTATTATTTGCAAAAAAAAATTAAGTTTATGAGTTTGAACATCAAATATCTTGTCTTTGTAGTGCATTCAATTGAATATGGGTTGAATAGGATTTGCAAATCATTGTATTCCGTTTATATTTACATCTGACACAATTTTCCAACTCATATGGAAACGGGGTTTGTACGTTCCCATCCTCACCTATGGTGATGAGCTTTGGGTTATGACCGAAAAGACAAGATCACGGGTACAAGCAGCCGAATTGAGTCTCCTCCGCTGAGTGGCGGGGCTCTCCCTTAGAGGTAGGGTAAGAAGCTCTGTCATCCGGGGGGAGCTCAAATTAAAGCCGCTGCTCCTCCACATCGAGAGGAGCCAGATGAGGTGTTTCGGGCACGTCCGACCGGTAGGAGTCCACGGGGAAGACCTAGGACACGTTGGGAAGGCTATGTCTCCCGGCTGGCCTGGGAACGCCTCTGGATCCCCCGGGAGGAGCTGGACGAAGCGGCTGGGGAGAGGAAAGTCTGGGCTTCCCTGCTTAGGCTGCCGCCCCCGCGACCCGACCTCGGATAAGCGGAAGAAGATGGATGGATGGATGGATTTGATCGATGTTCAGCATGAATGAGTGGTTGCTTTATGAGCGAGATAGAAATAGCAATGATGGATTGATTGTAAAAGAAGGAGCTTAGTAATGCCAGGTCGCTGTGATGTCTCTTTAAGAAACATCCGTGATCACCATCATCATCATCATAGAGTCATGTGGGTCGTCTGCTATGGTGCTTCCCCTCCGCATTATCATAAAAAGTCATTTAGGGCTGATTGATGCAAATGGCCCTCTGTTCTTTTCTGTCATTGACGGGTCCTTCGCTGTGGCCACGGGCGGTGATTAAAGCTGTCGTTTCCAGCTTCTCATTAAAGGAGAGCACTGGGCCATGGGAGGAATTTGTGGTGGGCGAGAGAGGAGCAAAAGAGAGAGAGGATATTTTCATCTTAATGCTGTTGAGGAGCAGCGACTAAAAATAAAAAGATGTGTTTTTCATTCTTCTATTCCCCACAGTCTTTGTCTGAATCAATTATCTCAATCAATGAGATAGGCTCCAGCGCCCCCCGCGACCTCAAAGGGAATAAGCGGTAGAAAATGGATGGATTAATTTAATATCATCTGATCCCTAAATGCTTTCTTTAATGCTGCCGACAGGATAAAAGGGAGCAATAACATGCAACTTTCAAGTTCAAATGGAAGTTTATTTTTCTATGCTTTTTATGGTCCAAAACAAGATTTTGTTTGTGGCTCCATTTTGGTCATTAATAATCCTTATGTGTTATTATTAGGCTCCTAAAGGGCCCCAACACCCCCCGAAACCTAACATCACACACACAGACACGCACGCACGCAAGCACACACACACACACACACACACACACTCAGTATGTTTACATGCTAGATTTGGGGGTATTGATCTAAATATCAAATAGTTATTCATAACAAAATGATAATATTAAAAAAATGGATAGATGTTGATAGTCCAACTCATACTGACTGGTACACACAAGCTATGGAGATGATATCAGTAGAAAAAACTGCATTTAGTTTAGATAATGAGTAGAGATGGCCGATAAATGCTTTAGAATGTAGTATCGGAAATTATCGGTATCGTTTTTTTTATTATCAGTATCGTTTTTGTTTTGTTTTTTTGTTTTTAAAAAATTATTAAATCAACATAAAAAACACAAGATACACTTACAATTAGTGCACCGACCCAAAAAACCTCCCTCCCCCATTCACACTCATTCACACAAAAGGGTTGTTTCTTTCTGTTATTAATATTCTGGTTCCTACATTATATATCAATATATATCAATACAGTCTGCAAGGGATACAGTCCGTAAGCCCACATGATTGTGCGTGCTGCTGGTCCACTAATAGTACTAACATTTAACAGTTAATTTTACTCATTTTCATTATTTACTAGTTTCTATGTAACTGTTTTTATATTGTTTACTTTCTTTTTTATTCAAGAAAATGTTTTCAATGTATTTATCTAATTTTATTTTTTTATTTTTTTTTAAAAAGGACCTTATCTTCACCATACCTGGTTTTCCAAATTAGGCATAATAATGTGTTAATTCCACGACTGTATATATTGGTATCGGTTGATATCGGTATCGGTTGATATCGGTATCGGTTGATATCGTTATCGGTAATTAAGGGTTTGGTCAATATCGGAATATCGGATATCGGCAAAAAGCCATTATCGGACATCCCTAATAATGAGTCATATATTGGAATATGTTTTAACTATTAAATGAACCGAAAATATGACTTATTTTATCTTTGTGGAAAATATTGGACACGATGTGTTGTCAAACGTATGAGATGTGATGCAAGTGTAAGCTACTGTGATACGATTGTTCATTTTTTAAATGTTTTTATTAAATTTTTTATAAATGGCTGTTATGATAATGAAAATGAGGGGTTTCTCTTCACTGCTCCACCCTTGCTGCTGATGGGTCGTGGTTAGGGCCTTGCATGGCAGCTCCCGCCATTAGTGTGTGAATGTGTGTGTGAATGGGTGAATGTGGAAATAGTGTCAAAGCGCTTTGAGTACCTTGAAGGTAGAAAAGCGCTAAACAAGTATAACCCATATGTTGGAATTCTTATGAAAATTGATACTGTTGTTGATATTATTCTTTTTTTTTGGACTACTTTTGGATTGTTTTGTGTCATAGTTTGTGTGTTCTCTGAATTGCTCTGTTGATTGCTATTCTGAATGTTGCTGGGCTGGGTTTGGTTTTGGAATTGGAATGGTATTATTATGGTATTATTTTGTTGGATTGATTCATAATTTAAAAAAATATATACATAAATATATATATATATATATATATATATATATATAAATAAAAAATAGTATTCATACCAAGGTTGATATCCGATCAATACTTTTGTTGTAGTTTCTAGCAGATTACTCAAATTTCCTCACAGTTTATGCGACTACAGCGTCTCTTCTGGTCTGCCAGTCTCTCTCTGCAGCTCACTCAGCCACACTTTGCCCATCACCTTACTACTCTACTGACTACCAACATTATTTTCCTTCAAATATATGTTTAATAAAGCTATTTTTGTTGTAAATGTAAATGTGCACATTATTTGGGGAGTTCTTGTACCCTGTGATATACTCACCTTGCATGGCAACCCTGTGTTGGGAGTGTCATTAATCTAAACTATTGCTACTGGCCTATACACTACATCATTGCATACATGCTACTTTTTTTATCAGAAATGGCAACAGCAGAGGATCTTAGCATGCATGTGCATGTATGAGCCAGTGTGCCCCACAACAAGAGGATAGAGAAACATAATGAGCTTATTGACTACAACTTTGGACAACAACTGAATAAAAATGGTGGACTCGCGCAAAATTCTTTGTGTAAACCTTCACCATATATGGAGATTGCCGCTGACATAACTAAGGCAAAATACGTCACTGAAGTCTCAAATTCCAAACAGCTCATTTGAAAGTGTTTAATGAATATATCTGCCGTGACTCCATGATTTGGATTCAAATTTTGGGGGATTAATGGGGATCACAAATACACAAAAACAGGTACCAACAGCTTAGAACAGTGGTTCTTAACCTGGGTTTGATCGAACCCTAGGGGTTCGGTGAGTCGGCCACAGGGGTTCAGCGGAGCCTCCGCCACAGAGGTAAAGACACATCCAAATTATCGTGTAAATAAAAACTTCTCCCTATCAGCGTATTATGGATACCTCCAAACAATGTTCCCTCTAATTTTCCATCTGATTTGCAGGTTGTTTGATTGATTGATTGAAACTTTTACTAGCAGATTGCAAAGGAAGAGAATACATTATATGAAACAGTACATTTTACACAGTACAGTACATATTCCGTACAATTGACCACTAAATGGTAACACCCGAATAAGTTTTTCAACTTGTTTAAGTCGGGGTCCACGTTAATCAATTCATGGTAATGTGTGTAAGGTGTGTAATTTGTTGTGAGTTCATGCACTGTGTTTTTTTTTTTTTCTTTGAACAAGGTGATGTTCATGCACAGTTCATTTTGTGCATCAGTAAAAAAACATATGACTTTTTCTTGAATTTGAAAAAAAATAAAATATATATTTTTCACTAAAGAAGGGTTCGGTGAATGTGCATATGAAACTGGTGGTGTTTGGTACCTCCAACAAGGTTAAGAACCACTGGTGTTACGAACTGGTCAAGGGGGTGACCCCGGGATGCAGAGACGGGAGGCAAGTTTGAATAACAAAAAATGAATACATTTAATAAGTCCAAAAAGTGTAACAAAAAGCGATGGGGCAGAAATGCACACCATGAATACTAACTAAAACAGGTTCCTCAGTGGTCGACAGGGGAAAAAAACCAGGGAGCACTCAGCACAGCATAATGTCCTTGCTGCCTCAAGGAGGCTGGGAAACAAACACAACAAAGTTAGAAATAACAGGACTAAGGAAAAATAACGTACCAGGACTGACGAGGCGAAGTAGACGCATGCACGTGGGAGGTGCAGGATAAAAATAACCGGCAAGACCCAGCTGTGGGTGACGAGCTTAAATACTCCTCTGAAGAAATAGGTTGCAGGTGTGCCTAGTGTCCGACTAATGAGCTGAGGAAACACATCACAATAAAAGAGAAGGCAGGGAAATAAAAACACAACACACTGGCTTAGAATAGTTAGTTTTCTCTAATAGGATCCATTTAAATGATAGTAATTATTTATTCATGTTTTTATTTTAAATCTGCAATATACAGTTAGCATGGTGGCAATGTCACTGCCACTGGGACGGCGTGGCGCAGTGGGAGAGAGGCCGTGCGCAACCCAAGGGTCCCTGGTTCAATCCCCACCTAGTACCTACCTCGTCATGTCTGTTGTGTCCTGAGCAAGACACTTCACCCTTGCTCCTGATGGGTGCTGGTTAGCGCCTTGCATGGCAGCTCCCTCCATCAGTGTGTGAATGTGTGTGTGTGTGAATGGGTAAATGTGGAAGTAGTGTCAAAGCGCTTTGAGTACCTTGAAGGTAGAAAAGCGCTATACAAGTACAACCCAATTATCATTTATTTATTTATTAACTACACTACAGTGTGTTGGATCAATGTTAATACGATGGGACTTGAAATGTGATATATTCCCATCCCTATTTTCTCGATTATTACACAAACAAACATTGCGTATAACAAACTACCGTATTTTCCGCACTATAAGGCGCACCTAAAAACCACAAATTTTCTCAAAAGCTGACAGTGCGCCTTATAACCCGGTGCGCTTTATATATGGATAAATATTAAGATTCATTTTCATAAAGTTTAGGTCTCGCAACTACGGTAAACAGCCGCCATCTTTTTTCCCCGTAGAAGAAGCGCGCGGTGCATGCTGGGATATGTGAAGTTTCATTTCCATTTGTGTGTTTATGTAAAGACCCCAAAATGGCTCCTATTAAGTGTGTTGTCTGTCTAATTATAAATAATGCAGACGAGGCGTGTTAACTGAGTTCTCAACGTTTACTCACAGCGTGCTCATAACCACATTCTAACTCCCAGCATACAACAACGCTTCTCAGGGCTACCGCGCATGCTCGTAACTATCGTTGCATGCTGGGTAGTGTAGTTGTTATATTTGCTAGCTCATAACAGCACATTGAGAGACACGCTTACGCGCTTAATTCAATACTCGCCGTCATTCCGGGTGGATTGACAAAAGACCTCCAGCCGCTAGATATTGGTGTCAACAGGGCATTCGAAGCTAGACTGCTAACTGCGTGGGAACAATGGATGACAGAAGGCGAACACACCTTCACTAAGACGAGGAGGCAGCGCCAGACGACGCCAACATCTGCCAGTGGATCGTAAATTTGCCCAACTTTTCACTTCGGACACCGAAGACGAAGGAGGCAGCGCCAGACGACGCCAACATCTGCCAGTGGATCGTAAATTTGCCCAACTTTTCACTTCGGACACCGAAGACGAAGGATTTACGAATGAAGAATAACTTCAGAAAGTGAGCGCTATGTTTATTTTGTGTGTTGTGACATTAACGTTCGAGCAACATTATGTTGCTATTGCTCTGCACTATTTTGAATTTTACTATGTTTGTGATTGCACATTTGCGTACATTTTGGGAGTGAACAGAGTTGTTAGAACGCTGGTTTTTAATATATTATTAAAGTTTGACTGACCTATCTGACTGTTTTTTTGACATTCCCTTTAGCGCAGCGTAGGCGCGGCTTATAGTCCGGGGCGGCTTATTGGTGGACAAAGTTATGAAATATGCCATTCATTGAAGGTGCGGCTAATAATCCGGTGCGCCTTATAGTGCGGAAAATACGGTATTCTATTTACCCGCAACTTAATCTTCAATAACAGTATATTATTTCTGCATTTAAAACTACAACTCATCCATAATCTAGGACCGATTTATTGGATTTACATTATTTTCTTTGGAAAAAATTGCATTGGTTTTTGTCTGACCTTTTGGGAACACATTACTCACAAAAAACTAAATAAAGCTGTATTTAAAAAAAAAAATGCATGCAGTTATATTATTCTGTATGAAAGGAATCGTTGAATTAATTTGAATGGGTGTAATTTGAATAATATGATAAAATTGTTCTTGAAGGTGTGGGGGCCGCTATCGAGAGGGTTGGGGCCCCCTAATATAATGGTAGGACAGATCACGTATTCATCAGTGATATTGTTACTCTTGAGGATCCTGCCCGCAGACGAGGGTACCAGCTGACTTAACACTCTCCCAAAAGACCACCGAGGAATAAATTATGAGGGCTGCGACCCCCACTGGCATCATATAATTGGACGTGATGGACCCCTTATCCCTCCCAGAGGACAGGAATACGCCCTAGAACCTTATCTTTGTTGAGCATTAAAATACAGAATTGTACCCCCGGGGCACACACAATAATATATCCTTTGTGTTGCTATAATCCATCTAATAATCATAAATAATCATCTTGCAGTGGTAGCACATTCTCTGCAGACCTCCCTGATGATGTAAGGTTATAATATTCATTTTTACTTGGTGGCTGGATGTGATCCCAGCAAGTAAGTCACAGATGTAGGAGAGGAGCTTAGTATAAAACGCTAAATCCCTCGCTAAAATACGTAGCCCTCAGGTGGTGCAGTTTCTTAAGCTCAGCTTTCTTGCGCTGATAAGAACCTTTCTTTGTTGTTGGCTGGAGAGTAAGGCAGACTAGCTAAAGGCTATTAAAGCCAGCCGTGCTTTTGCCAAGTTAATCATTTGATTGAATCTTCTTATGGAATATTAAGACCCCGTCACACACTACAGTAGCGTATGTAACTGTTACCAAAGAACTACACAGTGTTGCCACAGTTACTTTGGAAAAGTAATCCGATTACTGATTTATGATTACGCACTCATTACTTAATTTGAAAGGTCTCGAAGTTAGATTACAAGTTACTTTATTAGTTACATTTTCTGGCCAGCACAGTGTTCAACAAACCTTAATATTGTTGTATACACAAAAAAAGTCCAGACAATGCCTGTGTCTGCTGCTTATGGCACAGGGGTGGGACCAGACTGCTTTCCACTCCTTTTGAACTGTTGATCACTTAAGCAAAATTGTGTGCTTGTGAAGTTTTAACATGTTCAAAATAAAATAAATTGATTGATTGATTGATTGATTTAGCTAGAAAATGCCCATCTTTCTCCTCCCTCCATTGTTTTTTTTATTTTTGTGTTTCTTGCTACGTATTTTCCGGACCATAGAGCGCACCGGATTATAAGGCGCACTGCCGATGAATGGTCTATTTTCAAACTTTTTTCATTTATAAGGTGCACAGGATTATAGGGCGCATTATATTATTGTTGTTTTGTTTTTTTTAATTTAGAAAACACTTCCTTGTGGTCTACATAACATGTAATGGTGGTTCTTTGGTCAAAATGTTGCATAGATTATGTTTTACAGATCATCTTCAAATCTCTTTCTGACAGTTGTAGCGTGCAAGGACGGGGGTGGAAGAAGAGGGAGCTAACTGTTTTAATGACATTCAGACTTTACTTAAATCAATAACGGAGCAGCATCCGGAAACAACAACAAGGCCGGAAATGTGTCCCGTGAAAAAACGTCCGACCGTAACTCTAATAACTAAAGTTCCTTGGGTAAATAATGTAAACTCACTACACCGGTATGTTTTAGCGTTTTTAGGGCGAGTTTACTGACAGATTTAAGTAATAGCTTTACACTATTTTATATTACAAATGGCAACAGCAGAGGATGAATGTCCCATAACAATAAGATAGAGAAAATCGACTACAAAGGCGGACGCGCAATTTTTTTAGGATTCATGCAGATCCCAAATACTGATCCATCAAGTACATCAGTACAAGTCCATCAGTACAATCCATCAAGCGGTGCGGCTTCATAGCTTACCAAAGTCGTACTAAAACATTTTGATATATTTTTGAGCGCCGTGTGTAATGTTCTCTATTTTCAATGGAACATATCAAATGTTGCTGTTGTTTACATGAGTCACATTGCCATCATAGTGCAGTCTACACGCATCTCTTATGTTTGACTGCCATCTACTGGTCACACTTATCATTCCAATATGTACCAAATAAAATTGCTTCTAGGTCGGTAAGCAAAACCAGAATTATTTTGTACATTAGGCGCACCGGGTTATAAGGCGCACTGATGAGAATTTTAAAAGGATTTTAAGTGCGCCTTGTAGTCCAGAAAATATGGTGTAATTTTTTTCAAAGGGGGCGGAGAGTGGGACAGCATCAGGAAATTAATTCAACTCAATGAGTTGTTTTTCCACTCCATGCTTTCATGGAAATATGTTTTTTCAATCATTTTTCATGATAACTAGTGTAAACAACATATACATAAACATACATATACTATGTTCTTTAGCAGAACTGGGTAAAAGTAATAAATAGCAATGTCAAACGAGTAAATGTTTAATTGTTCTTTGTTTGACTCATTTCATAAACATCCACACTACAAAATAATAAATGTATAATTCCTGGTGATATCATAGCTGATCAATATCAGTATCAGCCATTATTCAAAGCTCCAACATCGTTATTGTATCGTAAGTGAAGTAGTATCGAGACGCTGCTAGTTCTAACGATGATGAAAGTTGGAAACCTGGTAGTGACTCAATCACCCGACTTCCTCACCTTATTTCCTATGGGAAATAAAAGGCTTTTGAACAATAAAAAGTATAAATAACACAATCAATTCGGTTCGCATGTATCACAGAACAAAGTGTCTTCCTCCTATGAGCTTCTACGGTGGAGGCTACTGAAATAAACGTCGGGGTGTCGTCTATGATTAAACTCTTTGTGACCGTCATCTCGCACAATCAAACTGTTTTCCCAGGAATTAGTCATGGCTGCTTCCAGCTGTTTTTACGTACACATCAAGCTTCCAGCTGTCAGTGATTACTGCCTTGGACCTCGCTCAGACCTCTTTTTGATTAGCAATTACCCTGGAAAAAAAAGCACGAGGAAAACACAGACTCCTTGGAGAGCAAGCTTCCAAACCTGTCTTTACTGACTTTGGTTCTGTCAGAGCAGGCGAAGGTTACTGCGGTTCACTGAGGTCCACGGCAAACCACTTGATTCCATCACCATGTCCAGATGTTGGGATCTGGCTCGGCAAAGCTGCATATGGTTCCGTTTACTCTCCGGGGAGGAAGATAAATGGTTTGTTTTTCTATTGTGGTCTCGCTCATTACACACTTATAAAACTGGCTTTTGAAGATTAAAACCTCGTGCCTGTGTTGAGCCAGATTTAAGACGGCATTATAGCGAGGAATGTGTGTGTACATTTTGAAGATCACGGTAAAAACTGCAAAGTTCACTGCATGCTTACTAGAAGGCCGAGTAACGGTAGTGAGCGCCATTATTATGCTTGTAGTTTTAGCTGACTCGTGTGTACATAAACTTTGTGACATACTTGGGCCTGCAGATCAGGAGTCTTGCCGCAGGGAAGAGGATATTGCTTTTGAAGCCGCAGTAGGTCAACAAGCTTTAGTGTGTTAGTTGTCCAGCTTTAGATAACATCTTTAAAATGTTCTGTTTCCTCCGCCAACCTTTCCAATATGAACGTTGATGCCACAATATTAGTTTGTGAAGGGCAGTAAGTACAACACAGACGTCAGAATTCATACTTGATCCGTATGAACCCACTCACTTTGATGCTTGCTAGTCCAGTTACTTCATTTGTTGTTGACTAATGGAAACCACTCCGTTGTGTTCTCTGATGTTCTATAGAATAGAATGCCTTTTATTGTCACTATACACAGGTACAATGAGATTAAAAGCAACTCCAGTATCAGTGCGACAGTCTATATATACGCAAAACATAGGAAGGAAAGAAAAGAAAAATAGTGCAAAGGAAGTAAGGTGCACAGTCCAGTCCTGAGAACAAATGTTCTGAATGTGTTGTTTAAATATTAAATATTGTACTATATACATATATACAGAAGCATTCAGACTCTGGGTGGAAAGTAATAATTGCACACAGAGAGGTGCTAAACTATAAAATCAGTGCCTATGAGAGTTCACCGTGGTGATGGATTTATGATCCATACCTCAGAAAACTTAGGGAAGAATTGTGCGGGTGTTCCCATCTATCCCTGCTCTGATCAATTTAAGTGGACCCCGACTTAAACAAGTTGAAAAACTTATTCGGGTGTTACCATTTAGTGGTCAATTGTACGGAATATGTACTTCACTGTGCAACCTACTAATAAAAGTCTCAATCAATCAATCAATCAATTAACCTTTCGAGAGTTGGTCATCAGTTGGTGGGTGTCAGGCCTGAAACTAAGCCAGGTCCCCCTTCTCAAAGAGAGGTCGCACTACTATGAAGGAAAGGCAGGGAAAAAGAACCTTCTCTGACGTGTCGGGGCGCTTTTTGATGTTCAAACTGATAAACTTTTTTTTTTTTGCAAATAATCATTAACTTTAGAATTTGATGCCAGCAACATGTGACAAAGAAGTTGGGAAAGGTGGCAATAAATACTGATGAAGTTGAGGAATGCTCATCAAACACTTATTTGGAACATCCCACAGGTGTTCAGGCTAATTGGGCACAGGTGGGTGCCATGATTGGGTATAAAAACAGCTTCCCAAAAAATGCTCAGTCTTTCACAAGAAAGGTTGGGGCGAGGTACACCCCTTTGTCCACAACTGCGTGAGCAATTAGTCAAACAGTTTAAGAACAACGTTTCTCAAAGTGCAATTGCATGAAATTTAGGGATTTCAACATCTACGGTCCATAATATCATCAAAAGGTTCAGAGAATCTGGAGAAATCACTCCACGTAAGCGGCATGGCCAGAAACCAACATTGAATGACCGTGACCTTCGATCACTCAGACAGCACTGTATCAAAAACAGACATCAATCTCTAAAGGATATCACCACATGGGCTCAGGAACACTTCAGAAAACCACTGTCACTAAATACAGTTTGCCGCTACATCTGTAAGTGCAAGTTAAAGCTCTACTATGCAAAGCTTTATCAACAACATCCAAAAACGCCGCCGGCTTCTCTGGGCCCGAGATCATCTAAGATGGACTGATGCAAAGTGGAAAAGTGTTCTGTGGTCTGACGAGTCCACATTTCAAATTGTTTTTGGAAATATTCGACATTGTGTCATCCGGACCAAAGGGGAAGCGAACCATTCAGACTGTTATCGACACAAAGTTCAAAAGCCAGCATCTGTGATGGTATGGGGTGCATTAGTGCCCAAGGCATGGGTAACTTACACATCTGTGAAGGCACCATTAATGCTGAAAGGTACACACAGGTTTTGGAACAACATATGCTGCCATCTATGCACCGTCTTTTTCATGGACGCCCCTGCTTATTTCAGCAAGACAATGCCAAGCCACATTCAGGACGTGTTGCAACAGTGTGGCTTCGTAAAAAAAGAGTGCGGGTACTTTCCTGGCCCGCCTGCAGTCCAGACCTGTCTCCCATCGAAAATGTTGTGGCACATTATGAAGCGTGAAATACGACAGCGCAGACCCCGGATTGTTGAAGGACTGAAGCTCTACATAAAACAAGAATGGGAAAGAATTCCACTTTCAAAGCTTCAACAATTAGTTTCCTCAGTTCCCAATCGTTTATTGAGTGTTGTTAAAAGAAAAGGTGATGTAACACAGTGGTGAACATGCCCTTTCCCAACTACTTTGGCACGTGTTGCAGCCATGAAAAAGTTTTTTTTTTTGTTTTGTTTTTTAAATTAAGTTTATGAGTTTGAACATCAAATATCTTGTCTTTGTAGTGCATTCAATTGAATATGGGTTGAAAATGATTTGCAAATAATTGTATTTCATATATATTTACATCTAACACAATTTCCCAACTCATATGGAAACGGGGTTTGTAGATACAGCTGTGCCTCGCAACATCGCGCTTCAAATATTGTGGTTTCATTACATTGCAGATTGTTTTATTTATAAGCATATTCATCATATGTCTGGCATTAATTAAGTGTTAAATTAAGTCTTATTGTTGGCTTATATGTATTCCTGTACAGTATTTGTCTTATTTTCTATTACGTTGTGGCAATCGATAAAGATATTCACCAAACGGGACTTCCGTTTCACGATCCATGTGACCTCACTCACTATTGTCTAGTTTCTCTACTGTGTTTATTTGTTTATGTCAGTGCTTCAGTCTTCTTAAGGTGGAAATAGCCGCAAACGAGATGTATGTATTTGTGGGCATCTCCATTAGCTGTGTTCTTGCTATCATACATGTGGCATCATGGATGATGCCAGTCACCCTCTGCATAGCGTTATCAGGAGCCTGTTCAGTGCTAGACTGCTTCATCCCAAGTGCAGGACTAATAGACTAAAAAACTCCTTTGTCCCACACGCCATCAGACTGTACAACTCCTCTCGAGAGGGGTGGGGAGGTACTATGATGACAGGGGATGCAAAACAATAACAGTGCAATACTTTTTCATAACATGGTCACTACTGCCTAGTTTCTCTTGTTATATTGTTATTTTTACTGTTATATTTTTATTCTTATTGTTGCTTTTTATTTTTATTCCTATTGTAATATTTTCTATTTTATTTCCATTTATACCCCCATTATTTACTTTTTACTTTTTAAATTCGATCTCAATTCTGTACACTGCTGCTGGAATTTTAATTTTCCAGAGGGAACTCTCCTGAAGGAATCAATAAAGTACTATCCATCTATCTATCTATCTATCTATCTCTCTATCTATCTACTGTACATGCTTGCATGCAACAAAAAGCATGTTGCATGTAGTCGACGATAACGACTAAGATTCGACTCAGACAATCTTTAGACAGCCCTAGAAAAAGAATCAGAATAGATCAGTGGTGTGCCCTCAGGGCCAGCAAGGCCTTCTCTGCTGGCCTAACATAACCAGAAACCATGATCATAATTAAAGATAAAAGTCATTTTTTATTTACTTTCCCTAAATATCTACAAGTATTCACATTTTCTTCATGTCATATTATGCTCCTTCCAGTGCTTTTGTTTTTAGTTTAGAGTTGATATCCAATCAGAATTCACCTAGCTTATGTTGCCATGCTGTACCAAATCTGCCCGGAGCCTTCAGAATCTACAATGCGGGCGCCTTTGCATTGTAAGTGAACGGAGACATACAGTTGATAGATAATTGCGATAGCCAATCAGATCACGAGTTGTTGTCAGTAAGGCCTTGTAGCTGGCCTAACGCTGTGATTGGATACTCAGTTGGGAGTCCCAAGTGAGTATCCAATCGCAAGTTGTGAAAACAGGAAGTGGCACCGGAGCCATACGAGCCATAGAAAGACACAGAAAACTCACCGGTACAATAACCACGAAGATAAAGTGTTTGTCTTTGGACAGACGAAGCCAAGCAATGCAGGTTCTCCCGCGAAGGAAATACATTTTTGGCAGGCAACCACATTTTGGCACAACACCGATGGTAAAATGGTTTGCTCGCCACTTTCACACGAATCAAATGACTACAATGGTACCACTGGCTTACACGGCGTCGAATGGGTTCTACAAATTGTGAGTTCAAATATTTAATTTCCTTATTTTTTCATGTTTCATTTGTTTCATACAATTCTTTTAATTTCAACACTACCACATAAGATATGTTTTAATTGCTGAAGCGGGTTTATTGAATGTTAAATGTTTTGTACACTGTTGAGGGAGGCATCACTGAAGGCCTAGGTGAGAAACGCACGGGACGCCACTGGAATAGATGAATGGTAAAGTAAAAAATTAAAGTTAAAGTACCAATGATAGTCACACACAGTAGGTGTGGTGAGATTATCCTCTGCATTTGACCCATCCCCTTGTTCCACCCCCTGGGAGGTGAGGGGAGCAGTGAGAAGCAGCGGCGGCCGCACCCGGGAATCATTTTTTGAGTTGTAACCCCCAAATCCAACCCTTGATGCTGAGTGCCAAGCAGGGAGGTAATGGGTCCCATTTTTATGGTCTTTGGTATGACTCACAACCTACCAATCTCAGGGCGGACACTCTAACCCAGTGGTTCTTAACCTTGTTGGAGGTACCGAACCCCACCAGTTTCATATGCGCATTCACCGAACCCTTCTTTAGTGAAAAAAAAAATAATAATAATTTTCGAATTCAAGACAAAGTTATGTTTTTGGTAAGACTTTAGTATGGGGAACATATTCTAAGTAACAAAGACTTAACTAAGTGTTTTTTGGACACTAGGGGAACATATTCTAAGTAACAAAGACTTAATTTAGAGTTATTTGGTTAGGGTTAGGGTTAGAGGGTTAGGCCAGGATAAGAGGGTTAGGGTTTTAATAAGGCCATGACGAATAAGGCATTAATAAGTACTTAATAATGACTAGTTAAGAGCCAATATGTTACTAATTTGCATGTTAATAAGCAACTAATTAATGGTGAATATGTTCCCCATACTAAAGTGTTACCATGTTTTTTTACTGGTGCACAAAATGAACCGTGCATGAACATCACAACAAAATCAACACAGTGCATAAACCATACCAATGCTCTGTTTATTAAATTAAAAATATTACAACTGCACGATCTTGTTGACCTCAACACTACTATTGTGACATACAAAGCTCATAACCACATGCTGCCTGGGTGTCTACAGGAGAGGTTTAAACCCAGAGAGAATCCCTATGACCTCAGAGGTTCAGCTGTCTTTCAGAAAGCTAAGATAAGAATAAACTTAAAAAGTAGATGTGTTTCTGTCAGGCGGGTTCAACTGTGGAACAGCTTGGATGATTCCTTAAAATGTTCCAGTTCCATTCACACATTTAAAAAACACTTTAAGACTAATGTCTTGAAAAAATATATCACTCTTGAATCAATACAGCAGTTAATACTATGATCAATGTTAATTAAAATACTAAGTGTGGGATATAAATAATAATGGAAGTATAATTGTTTGTATATAGTATAGAATTGGTGCAAAGGTTTAACACGTGTACAAGGATATTTCACATGCCTTTACTGTGTATATAATTGAACTGTGTTTATGTTGTGTATAATGTGTATTTATAATATGTTGTACAAAAGACATTTCATAATTTTCGGAAGTTCATCTTGTACTTGACATTGTTTATAGGGTTAGGCGCAATAAGTGTTCAACTTCAGCCTAAACCCTTTCTGTCTGCATCATTTTCATTTTCAATCTATGAATGTACAACTGTTTGTTTATTTTGTTGACCATTGACCGAGGAATAATAATAAACTAAACTCACAACAAATTACACACCTGTAAATCAGTCTGACTTCTGCTGTTGCCGTATCCGTAATACGCCGATGGGGAAAAGTTTTTAATTACACGATGAGTCGGGTGTGTCTTGACCTCCGCCGAACCCCTGAGACCGACTCACCGAACCCCTAGGGTTCAATCGAACCCAGGTTAAGAACCACTGCTCTAACCACTAGGCTACTGAGCACTTGCATGAACAATGTGACTGTGAGTGGGCTGCGTATTTCCTATTGTTGACTTTTTAAAGTGTTTTAAACACAGGAAATGAGCAAACATTAAATGACGAAATGTCGGCAAACAAAATAAGTGTCAACTTGTAAACAATAAACGACTTGTCAGAGAAAGGCTTCGATGAAATGAGCTCTGCTTCTTTTTTTACTCCTATGTTGAATTGTGTAAACGGAACAACGTGATTTATGTCTGAAACAAATAAACATAGGAGTTGTTCCCGTGTTGGCTCTGCTCAAAAAGAAGTCTTGGTCATGTGGATATTAGCTGGAGGCCAGCTGGAAGGAAAGGTGTGCTGATCAATGGAACTCCCACTCTTCTTCAGTCCGAGCGTATCAGTGTTCAAAGTGACATTTGGCAAAGTTGTTAAGAGCTCCAAGGCAGTAAAACAACAAGGTGCCAATAATGTGTCAAACTATACAATCTGTCAGTTCTGTGATAAAAATGTACTTCTTGTAGCCCATCACAAGTTGAGAGAGCCGTAAAGACGCGGCCTATTTTCATTAAACCTTCTTTGAACGCATCATAATTAAATTATCCCCTCAACTCCCCCCAAAATGGATTAACTCGCTGGAATAAAAAAGACAATATAACATACATCCATCAACGTGGACGCATGTGGAAAAAGTGCAATATATTTATCTGTACAGTAATCTATTTATTTATTTATACATATTTATATATATTTATTTATTTTATATATATATTTATATATTATTTATATATATATATTTATTTATTTATATATGCACCGTATTGCTTTTTTATCCTGCACTACCATGAGCTTATGTAACGAAATGTCGTTCTTATCTGTGCTGTAAAGTTCAAATTTGAATGACAATAAAAAGGAAGTCTAAGTCTAAGTCTTTAATTGGCTTTGTGAGGAATAATCACATCATCTCTGAATTACGTCTTTGGCAGACAGGCCGCGTACTTCCACTTGTCATCTGTCAAGATGTCAGCCAGGCGTCAGAAAAGAAGCGCTACACATGGCAGTAGGTTGCACAAACACTCCAGATCACACTCTAATGGGAGGACAGCCTGTCATAAACATGTTTTTTTTAAGAAATATGTTTGGGTAAACACATCTGTCTTTTGCTGTTTTTGAAAACTGAATAAAAGGCACCTGGTTTTTATCATTTCTTTTTTAAATAAAAGACACTTTGTTGGCAGGCACGGCCGACCCGGAATTCACTCTATTTTTACTTTGACTTAAACATGATTATGCAAGCTTTGAAGTAACATGAACACATGAGAAACCAATTTTTTTTTGTGCAAAATAAAATATAAAAGTGATGAAATAAATAACTGCTAATCGTCTTTTTCTGACAAGATTAGGAGTGTCCAAATACAACCTCTGATGTTACGTCAATATTTCGAGAGTGGGTGGGCGGCCGAGGGTGGAGTCGGCTCTCTTGGTTGCTTTGTTGGGTCTGCTCCTGTCTCTGGCCATGCTCCCCCCCCCACCCCAGCAGACGATGGTGTGGAACACCGCAGAGGCCACCACAGTGTACCGCATTTTTCGGAGTATAAGTCGCACCAGAGTATAAGTCGCACCTGCCGAAAATGCATAATAAAGAAGGAAAAAAACATATTTAAGTCGCACTGGAGCCCGGCCAAACTATGAAAAAAACTGCGACTTGTAGTCCGAAAAATACGGTATATGTTTTTTTTTTTGTTGTTGTTTTTACTTTTGTAGCTGTATGTAGAAGTGGCTGGTTGCATCAGCTCTGCTCTTTTAATGCATTTAATTGCCTGTGTTCTTTGATGTTTAATGTTTCCCTCTTACACACATGCTTATGTGTGCTATGGCTATGAGGTTTTTTTCTTGGCCTCTGTCTGGACCCCCTCTCCAGGGGCCAAGGTTTAGACTGATTTTTTTTTTTTCTCACCCCCGCAGCGTTTACCTGTTTCTCACCTTTTTTGTAAGGGGCACCGGAAGTTGGCAGACCTGTCAGCGATCCTGTTCTGTCTCCCTGTAATGTTTGTCTGATCTTGAATGAGATTGTGCTAAAAATCTTAATTTCCCCTCGCGGATTAATCAAGTATTTCTGATTCTGATTCTGATTCTGATTAGAAGTCATATGGCAACACTAAATTGGCCGTAGTGTGTAAATGTGAGTGTGAATGTTGTCTGTCTATCTGTGTTGGCCCTCCATTGGACTTAGGCTGTCTTTAAGTTGGAGTAGAGAGGTAATTTTTGGCGACACTTATAAACACAGTAATTCACAAAGTTACGCTCATGACGCAGTAAGTTGAAAGGTGCGGACACGTTTGTTACTGGATACTTTGTAATACACTTTTGCCTAGAAGACTTTTGATGCGTAAGTAATGTGCAAATTATTTGATACTTGCTTATATTGACAAAAGTGCTGTTTTAGACTGTAATATTATTAAATTAAGGACACTTATTTCGTATGTCGAGCTTGTGTGCTATTGTGTGCTTAGCTGTTAGTTCCTAGGAGCCCATAGCCCAGCATGTTTACCTTATGTAAACATTACTGTACATCTCTGACAGTGTCAGTTTCAATGTGTACTGTAATTCAATGTACTTATTATTTATTGTAGCTCATTATTAGGGATGTCGATAAATGCGTTAAAATGTAATATCGGAAATTATCGGTATAATTTTTTTTATTATCGGTGTGTTTTTTTTTTGTTTTTTGTTTTTATTTATATCAACATAAAAAACACAAGATACACTTACAATTAGTGCACCAACCCAAAAAACCTCCCTCCCCTCATTCACACTCATTCATACAAAAGGGTTGTTTCTTTCTGTTATTAATATTCTGGTTCCTACATTATATATCAATATATATCCATACAGTCTGCAAGGGATACAGTCCGTAAGCACACATGATTGTGTGTGCTGCTGGTCCACTAATAGTACTAACCTTTAACAGTTAATTTGACTCATTTTCATTAATTACTAGTTTCTATGTAACTGTTTTTATATTGTTTTACTTTCTTTTTTATTCAAGAAAATGTTTTTAATTTATTCATCTTATTTTATTTTATTTTTTTAAAAGTACCTTATCTTCACCATACCTGGTTGTCCAAATTAGGCATAATAATGTGTTAATTCCACGACTGCATATATCTGTTGATATCGGTATCGGTTGATATCGGTATCGGTAATTAAAGAGTTGGACAAAATCGGAATATCGGATATCGGCAAAAAGCCATTATCGGACATCCCTACTCATTATATTTTATTTTAGATTTGCACATAATATGAGCTGTGTTTTATGTTTCAATGTTGAAATCACCATTTGTTGCACACAGTATGTTATCCATCATCCATCAAAGCATTTAGGTTATAGATTTGCAAGACCGTAAACAGACCGTTATCTTTGAAGTGACGTTGCACAGTGTACATATTTATTTACATATATGTGTCATTTTGATGGTTGAACACAACTTCAAAGAGCTTTGATTTCTGACATCTGTGAACATCTGCTTTGGTAATTGAATCTAATCTTGGAACAGAAGATTGACTTTGTAGTCACTATTTGAGGGCCAATTAGGGCTGACTGATATACAGTATACACATATTAACAGATGTACATATATTGACATATATACAATATACACAGATTGACAGATATTCACATATTAACATGTACTACACACTCATATTAACAGATATGCAATCTACACATATCAACATATAGTATACACTATACAGTACACATTAACAGCTGTTTTAATTCTTCAAATGTGTCATTAATATTAGAAATTGACCTCAAGGCCTTTGCTCCAACCCATATTAGGAGAGTTCCACCAAATCAGTGATTTGATTTGATCCCCAGGAAAGAAAATATATAAATATACAATAAAATTAAGTGTAAAATAGGTTTTGTATTTATTAAAGTGTCTTGCATATTGATGTTGTGAAATATTGAATTAATTAAATGTATTAAACATATCGTTATGAATAGAAAATATAAATGGAACGGGTGAGGCTCGGTTGGTAGAGCGGCGGAGCTAGCCAAGGGTTCCAGGTTCGATCCACGCGTCCACCATCTTAGTCACTGCGGTTGTGTCCTTGGGCAAAATACTTTACCCACCTGCTCCCATTGCCACCCACACTGGTTTGAATGGAACTTAAATACTGGGCTTCACTATGTAATGCGCTTTGAGTCAGTAGAGAAAAGCGCTACATAAATATAATTAACGTCACTTCACTAAAGATTAGACTACCGTATTTTCCGCACTATAAGGCGCACCTAAAAACCACAAATTTTCTCAAAAGCTAACAGTGCGCCTTATAACCCGGTGCGCTTTATTACGATTCATTTTCATAAAGTTTCGATCTCGCAACTTCGGTAAACAGCCGCCATCTTTTTTCCCGGTAGAACAGGAAGCGCTTCTTCTTCTACGCAAGCAACCGCCAAGGAAAGCACCCGCCCCCATAGAACAGGAAGCGCTTCTTCTTCTACTGTAAGCTACCGCCCGCCCCCGGAAGAAGAAGAAAAAACGCGCGGATATCACCGTACGTTTCATTTCCTGTTTACATCTGTAAAGACCACAAAATGGCTCCTACTAAGCGAAAAGGATCCGGTTCATAAAAAGACGCAATCTCTCCATCCGCACACGGATTACTACCGTATTTCACAGCAACTGATATTCCTGTGAACCGCACTGTGGAACGGGAGCACGTACGGTGAATATTCGCACCACAGGGAATGAGAAGTCATCCTTCACTGTGGTTCTAGCTTGCCATGCTAACTTCCACCCATGGTGATATTCAAAAGGAAGACCTTGCCAAAAGAGACCTTTCCAGCCGGCGTCATCATAAAAGCTAACTCGAAGGGATGGATGGATGAAGAAAAGATGAGCGAGTGGTTAAGGGAAGTTTACGCGAAGAGGCCGGGTGGCTTTTTTCACACAGCTCCGAAGGCGAACACACCTTCACTAAGACGGGCAGACAGCGCCGGACGACATACGCCAACATTTGCCAGTGGATCGTAAATGCCTGGGCAGATATTTCGGTCACAACTGTGGTCCGAGCTTTCCGGAAGGCAGGATTCACAGAACTGCTGCACAACAACAGCGACACTGAATCCGATGACTTCAACGAGACGGAGCCGGCCATTTTTGGATCCCACGCTTGCGCAACTTTTCAATTCGGACACCGAAGACGAAGAATTCGAAGGATTTACGAATGAAGAATAACTTCAGAAGGTGAGCGCTATGTTTATTTTGTGTGTTGTGACATTAACGTTCGAGCAACATTATGTTGCTATTGCTCTACACCATTTTGAATTTTACTATGTTTGTGATTGCACATTTGCGTACATTTTGGGACAGAGTTGTTAGAACGCTGGTTTTCAATATATTATTAAAGTTTGACTGAACTATCTGACTGTTTTTTTGACATTCCCTTTAGCGCAGCGTAGGCGCGGCTTATAATCCGGGGCGGCTTATTGGTGGACAAAGTTATGAAATATGTAATTCATTGAAGGTGCGGCTAATAATCCGGTGCGCCTTATAGTGCGGAAAATACGGCCCCTCGAACACCGAAAAAGTAACATTTGTTGTCTGTTCCTACTTTCTACATTTAGACTTTACAATGAAATATAATCATTGAAATCCGTCTTTAATGTTTTTGATATGTATTTATGTCACTTCATATCTTTAACTTTATTTAGGTTGAAAAATAAAAAAGTTAAAATTGACACTTTTGTGATAGTTCTGTGTTTTCACTTAGTCATGTTACCCTAACACATGACCCCTCTGAAAAATGTGAAATATTGAGCAAGTCACATGATCCACAGGAAGTTGTCATGTGGCTATATTTCATGTAATTATATGCTAAAAACTCACTACTTTCAGTTTTGTTACTCAAATCAGTGATCTTCAGCTTAGGAATCTTTTACAAAAATGAAGTTAAAGGCCTACTGAAATGCGATTTTCTTATTTAAACGGGCATAGCAGGTCCATTCTATGTGTCATACTTGATCATTTCGCGATATTGCCATATTTTTGCTGAAAGGATTTAGTAGAGAACATCGACGATAAAGTTCGCAACTTTTGGTCGCTGATAAAAAAGCTTTGCCTTTACTGGAAGTAGCAGACAAGTAGTGTGACGTCACAGGTTGTGGAGCTCCTCACATCTGCACATTGTTTACAATCATGGCCACCAGCAGCGAGAGCGATTCGGACCGAGAAAGCGACGATTTCCCCATTAATTTGAGCGAGGATGAAAGATTTGTGGATGAGGAATGTGAGAGTGAAGGACTAGAGGGCAGTGGGAGTGATTCAGATAGGGAAGATGCTGTGAGAGGCGGGTGGGACCTGATATTCAGCTGGGAATGACTAAAACAGTAAATAAACACAAGACATATATATACTCTATTAGCCACAACACAACCAGGCTTGTATTTAATATGCTACAGATTAATCCCGCATAACAAACACCTCCCCCCTCCCGTCCATATAACCCGCCAATACAACTCAAACACCTGCACAACACACTCAATCCCACAGCCCAAAGTACCGTTCACCTCCCCAAAGTTCATACAGCACATATATTTCCCCAAAGTCCCCAAAGTTACGTACGTGACATGCACATAGCGGCACACACGTACGGGCAAGCGATCAAATGTTTGGAAGCCGCAGCTGCATGCGTACTCACGGTACCTTGTCTGCGTATCCAACTCAAAGTCCTCCTGGTAAGAGTCTCTGTTGTCCCAGTTCTCCACAGACCAATGGTAAAGCTTGACTGTCATCTTTCGGGAATGTAAACAATGAAACAGCGACTGTGTTTGTGTTGCTGCAGCCGCCCGCAATACACCGCTTCCCACCTACAGCTTTCTTCTTTGTTGTCTCCATTGTTCATTTAACAAATTGCAAAAGATTCACCAACACAGATGTCCAGAAAACTGTGGAATTTTGCGATGAAAACAGACGACTTAATAGCTGGCCACCATGCTGTCCCAAAATGTCCTCTACAATCCGTGATGTCACGCGCAGGCATCATCCTACCGAAACGTTTTCAGCAGGATATTTCGGTGCGAAATTTAAAATTGCACTTTAGTAAGCTAACCCGGCCGTATTGGCATGTGTTGCAATGTTAAGATTTCATCATTGATATATAAACTATCAGACTGCGTGGTCGGTAGTAGTGGGTTTCAGTAGGCCTTTAAGTTGCCTGAGATGAATCATTAAACATGTGTTTTATTCAAGTTAAAATTCTCACTTTAGTTTTGTTGCTGTGTTTTCACTCAGTCATGTTACCACATTACCCTCTCTGAAAAATTGTTGAAGTTGCATTACTCACATCATCTGCAGGCCACAAGGAGCACAAGTACATTACACTACTAGAATCTCAGCACAGTCCTCATTTTTTCATTAATTTCTAATTATCATTTCATTATTTTTGAAAACATTTGTGTATAATCACTGTGAAATGTTCACTGTCGTAAATGCTAATAGCATGAATAATAAATGGTTATATTTCATGTATTTGCTAATTCTATGCTAAAAACTCGGTTCTGTGACTCAAAAGAGTCATCTTCGGATTTAGAGTTAAAAAAAAAAGGCAGAAATAGAAGTTTTTTTGTTTTGTTTTGTTACAACAAGCAAATTGTACAGTGGTATTATGAACAATTATATATCCAGTATGTTCTTGTATTCCTACCCTTCTTGAGACATCAACAAGGAAAAGTGCCTTCCATATGAGGACCGGTGAACAAGTTTGGACGTAAATCATGGTCCCGATACGGAAAACCATTGCATCTAATAGAGAATGTCTCATTGGTGAAATCTATCAAAATTAGGGTGGTCCCAAAATGAGGGATTTTTCTAATTGACTGTGTGTTTTAAAAGTGCTCCCCCTCTGGCCAACATATTAAATAACAAGTGTGTGTAAAAAAAAAAAATGGAAGTGCTCCCCCTCTGGCCAACATGTGTAATAAATGTGTGTAAGAAATTGAAATGCGCCCCCTTTGGCCAAGATTAATTAAAATAAATAAAAAAATAAAAAAAAATAAAATAAAAAAAATAAAAAAATATATATATATATATATATATATAAATGAGACATACTGTAATAACTTGAAGTAAATAATAAAGATTAAAAAACAATTACAAAAAAAATGTATATATATATATATATATGTATATATATATATATATATATATATATATATATATATATATATATATATATATATATATATATTTAACTAAAATCTTACCTTTTTTATATTTGCTTAGTATATATATATATATTGTTAATGTTGTAAAAACAAATCTTTATATATATATATATATATATATATATATATATATATATATATATATATATATCTAGAAAGGGTGGTCCTAAAGAGGCAGGCATTTTTCAGAGGCCTCAAGAAGGTAACAAATACAGGAATCTGTGTGTAGGGATGATGTTACGCTGACTGTAGAAACACACTAAGCCAAACCTGTGTGTGTGTGCGTGCAAGCGTGCGTGTGTGTGTGTGCGTGCGTGCGTGCGTGTGTGTATGTGTGCGTGCGTGCGTGCGTGCGTGCGTGCGTGCGTGCGTGTGTGTGTGTTTTCTTGACACTTCATTAAGTTATTAGTGTTCACACAGAGCACCGGATGCCATGTCACAACTCATCAAGTCTCAAGGTGCTGTTCCATCAATTAAGCGCTCGCTCTCACCTTCCCGCTCGCAGTCATTTGCCATGCATTCAAGTTCCTGTTTAGACCCGAGAGCACTAATCTAATTATGTCTGCTCCGAAATTGTATCTTCATTATTCCCATTATAATAAACGATTTCAGGACCCATACAACACTTTCTCCTCTTCCCCACCGTGATACTGTTAAAGGGGAAATGCCCTTTTTTTGGAATTTTGCCTATCGTTCACAATCATTATCAAAGACATTTGATTACTTTTTATTAATGCATTCTAACTCGTAAATAAATGTAAAAAAAAAAGTCCGCTTACAGCGGAGCCATTGGGAGGTCCTCTATTCTGCCTATAAAACCCAATAAAAAAAATATTGAAAAGGCGCCAACAACACTCCATTTACATTTTGTGACTTTAATATTAACCAAGTATTAGCGCTTATAATAACAATATCATTAACGCAGACAAACTATTTATAGCGGCGCCGTGATCCCAAGCTTGTGTGCCAATGTTGACGTCATCGACTGATCAGCCGCTTCCTCGTTTGCTCGCTTGTCAAACTTTATAGTAGATCATAAATCATCCCCCTCACCTGGATAGTAGAAGAATGAGAATGTATTTCGACAAGTTGGTACACTTTGACAGTCAAATTAGACCCGGAATTGGCGAGAAAGACACAAAAATTTGCTTGGTTCCACCACCCTTTTCTTCTCGATAATTATGAGTCATTCTTCATCTAAATGGAAATATATATGAACATCCTAGCCGTCTGCATTTTAATGACAGCAGACATTGCACAGTAAGTGATGTTTGTTTATGTTTGTTAGCTCTCATAAAGTATGCAGTGAGCAGTAATCGGTGATGTAAAAAACAAAAAAAACAAACGTTGTGATTAGAGATGTCCGATAATTTCGGCCTGCCGATATTATCGGCCGATAAATGCGTTAAAATATAATATCGGAAATTATCGGTATCGTTTTTTTTATTATCGGTATCGTTTTGTTTTTTTTGTTTTGTTTTTTTTTTGTTTTTTTTTATTAAATCAACATAAAAAACACAAGATACACTTACAATTAGTGCACCAACCCAAAAAACCTCCCACCCCCCATTCACACGCATTCACACAAAAGGGTTGTTTCTTTCTGTTATTAATATTCTGGTTCCTACATTATAATTTTTATTAATTACTAGTTTCTATGTAACTGTTTTTATATTGTTTTACTTTCTTTTTTATTTAAGAAAATGTTTTTAATTTATTTATCTTATTTTATTATTATTTTTAAAAAGTACCTTATCTTCACCATACCTGGTTGTCCAAATTAGGCATAATAATGTGTTAATTCCACGACTGCATATATCGGTTGATATCGGTATCGGTAATTAAAGAGTTGGACAATATCGGGATATCGGCAAAAAGCCATTATCGGACATCCCTAGTCGTGATGCGTCTTATAAATCAACGTGCCGTGTCTGTCTTTTTTCTGTCAACTCTAAATGTGATATAAACATATTTAACTACTCAAAATATGTGCTCGTTCATCTCAGGCAACTTCATTTTTTTTTTGTGCAAGATTGACTGAAGGTAGGGGTGGCTCAATCCGATATTGATATAGGACATCAGTCCGATATCAGTCAGAAATTATAGCAGATTATATCTCAAATGTGTGATATAAGTGCTCCGATACAGTACACGCAGTCCTGCAGTGTTTACTTGTGCAAAGTTGGACAGCCAATCCTAATGTCCTCAAATAAACACACAAACATAACCTCTATTTTAGTAAAGTCATGGTAGGCTACTAGGAGCTAGCAGCTACACAACAGCTAAGCACACAATAGCACGCACGCTGGATATACGTATTAAGTGTCCTTCATTGAACAATATTGCAGTCTAAAACAGAACATTTATCAATACAAACAAGTATCAAATAATTACAGTTGTACGTTACTTACACATACAACGTCTCCAAGGTAACAAACGTGTCTGCATCCTTCCACTTACTGCATCATGACTCTAACATCATGAATTATTGTGACCACTAGTTGTCACCAAAAACAATTACCACTCCACTTCAAATTAAAGACAGCATAAGTCCATTCCAGACGGTTAATATTGATTAGGTTTGTGTTTTTCATACCAGTGTTCTCTGTTTATCTAATTTCACTTGACCAAACCTTTTCTAACGCTCCACAATTGGAAATAATACAAATATGTATGATTCTTGCTGATATAACTTTTTATGCTCCATCTATGAAAATATTCTATTTATAATTAATAAGTCCACGGTCAGGCCCGCTATCAATTAAGAGCGATAAACGTGGTGAATAAATGATGTAACTTCCTGTGGACCATGTGACTTGCGGAATTGTTCATAATTTATTTTGCTTTTATTTGGAAAATAAAGTTAGAGTATCCATTTAATTCAGAGATGTGCATCCTACAACTGCTCACTACTCTTGGGGTGATATATTGATTCAGAATCGACCCTCGATTCAGCCAATTTTCCAATATTTTATTTGGTATATGAATTGTAATAAACCCTTCCAAAATAGGTTACAGGCTAAAAGAAGATCTTCTCGGCTGCTGAAAAATTAATTCTTGAACATTTTAAATCGATTCAGAATTATTATAAATAAGACTATTCCAATGTGAATTGATTTTTTACGACGTCACTTACATGTTGTAAAAATCTGATTGACACCCAATTTATCCCATATGTATTTTTTACATATACAATATGTATTATATAGAATAACACAAACATGTAAAAAAATATAACATTTATTAGGGATTTTTTTTTAGTTGTATTTGATGATAATGTCTAATTTTAGGAAGTGTAAACATACCAAAAATTACATTTTTGTCAGTGTTCAAGGTGGTTTAAAATGATGTTTTAAATTGTGTCTATTAAATATGCAATCATAGGGCGCAGGACACTTTGCTGGATAAAAAAAATATTTTACACTAATTGTATTTGAATGTTTTTTACTGGGAACACATTTGGCACATATTGGGTGTAATGGTTCTGACTCGGAGATTTGTATGTATAATATGATGGGGACAAGCGAAATAAAATGGATGGATGGATGGATATGGATTGTGCGTCATCATATTAGCGGCATTTAGTATATTTGTGAGTTTATTATGTATCATTCCTTTAAATAGAAAAAAGATATATTGAACACGAACCTCTTATATTGTAGTGTTGAAGTGGTCGTGACTGCTGACATACGGGAACACTTCCATGAACGACCATCGCTTAGCAACGCCGGGGTAATTAATTACCGCTGAGCCTCCTTGGGATTTTAAGACTACTGCAGACACTGTACAATTATGTTATAAAAGTACTGTTTCTACTTTCAATTAAGATTTGCAATTTGCAGCAACTAATTAGGCCCTAGAGACAGAACTGACAACATTTCACGGCAAAGAAAAGCCCCAATGAAGTGTTGCCTCCCACTTTATGACAGTTAATAGCAAATGTGTTGCAGCAAAGAAGAGTAAAACATATCCAGTTTACAGACATGCTGACAAAGATACCTTACTTTTTGTTAGTAATCCAAAATGTTAGACAAAAACCGAAGCCATTTTTTCAATAAGAAATCATATAAATCCCATTTATACGTTCAAGACACCAAAAATATGAACACAAAACGCATTTTATGGAGAACTAGAAAAGCACTTGCAGAGTGCAGACCCATACTTGCCAACCTTGAGACCTCCAAATTCGGGAGATTTGGTGGGGGGTTTGAGGTGGGCGGGGTCTTCCAGGGGCTGGGTTAAGGGGGTGGAGTATATTTATAGCTAGAATTCACTGAAATTCAAGTATTTCTTTTATATATATATATATATATATATGTAACCGGTGGTCTTTTCCTCTCTGCGTTGTGTGGCTTTTATGAAAAACGACCGACACCATGGATTGCTCAGCTGCACTTTACTGATAAAACAGAACACAATTGTTGTCAATACGTTTTTGACGTCGTCGAGTCCCTCTCCCGTTATGGTGGACAAAAGGGAAGTACAACAGTGAAATAAACATACCTGATAAAACAGAACACAATTGTTGTCAATAAGTTTTTGACGTCGTCGAGTCCCTACACAAAATACAATACAGAACAAGAAAGTTAACTGAAGTTCTTAACATCACAACATATTTTCTGTCGTCACATGAACGCCTACCTCTCCCGTTATGGTGGACAAAAGGGAAGTTGGAAGGCGTGTCCAACGCATATATAAAGACAGGTGTCACAGTAATTATTGCAGTAGGAGGGACAACGAGACAATGGTTCCACATTGACAAAACATCAAACAATATTCAGGTATTTACATGTAACTTACACATTTTGTGTAATTATAACAATAATAAAGCATTATAAAATACATTATTTACAAGACAAAATTTACCCTGTTACATATATATATACATATATATATATATACATATATGTATTTTTTTATATATATATATACATATTAATAAAATAAATACTTGAATTTCAGGGTTCATTTATTTACACACATAAAACTCCTCTCTACTCATTGTAGTATTTGAAAGTGCAATGCTTTGCAGCCAGTAGCACAGCCTTTGAAGGAGCGTAGGTATGGGCAGTGTAATATTCTGGGTTGGAGTCAGTAACCAGGCGAGGTGACGAAGTTACGTCTCTTTACTTCATACTTCAGAACCGACTCCCACACTTGCCGTCAGGGTGCGCAATACAACGTAAACCGTTGGCCAACCAAAAAGTAACCACAGAACACTATAGCGTATAGTGTCCTCACTCAGGTCCGCACGGACCTGGAGGGGGCGTGCCTTAAGTCCGGCTGGAAATCGGGAGAAATTCGGGAGAATGGTTGTCCCGGGAGATTTTCGGGAGAGGCACTGAAATTCGGGAGTCACCCGGAAAATTCGGGAAGGTTGGCAAGTATGTGCAGACCTCTACCAGGTTGGATGAATTCCAATGCGTGTGTGTGTGTGTGTGTGTGTGTGTGGGTGTGTATGTGTGTGTGTGTGTGTGTACTCTCACGTCACGTAGCTTTGGTTCTCTCTGACGACGCCTTATTTGATTTATAGTTCTTCTGTGGGGGTGTGGCACCAGACTTGTAATTCTCTTCCAAAACACTAAGGGGCAGCGTCTCCAGAAGGAGCAACTGCAGCTGTCCTTGACTAGTTACTGTGTTTCCCTCTTGTGAAGAGTGACGATAGATTACAACCATAACATCAAAATCTTTGTCAACCCTGAACTAATCATTCAGAATCATCAGTTTACTTTTAATGGACGCTTTACTCATAAACCAGAGGAAAATACCTTCATGACGACGGACCGTGCAACTTCTGAACGAGTCGCGGCAGAGGACGCTATCATTATTTTCAACGCTGTAGTTTGCAAATGTTTGTAAGTATACCGTGCCTAAAATATTATTGACGTAGAATGAAAAGTGATGTTTAAGAGAAAATTATGTGTGTGCACGAGAACGAACATGTTGGAATTGAACCTGTTGTTAGCACAAGATTGGCAATAAAAGTTTAAAATAGTTACTTTGTGACTTCTTCTGGATGTAACGTCAACACAATCAGCAACAAAACGACAAATCCAGTAATTATTTTTAGAGCGCACAAAGATATTAGGTACACAATATCAGTTTTCATACAAATGTTTAATCATTGTTGTTTATTTATTACAAAAAAATGTGGGCATTTCAAGCAAAAAGTCTGATTGCCTGTTTTCAGTGATTCTACCTGGCAAAAACTGAACAATCACAGTTCTGCTTCGCGAACCTAGGATTTTTAGGCGGTTCGCAGGGGGACGGACGCGTCGGCAAGTGCTAAGGAAACGGCCTCATTGGCTACTCATTACAGCAGGCACTAGAGAATCATCAAGCCTCAAAGCTCCTTGGTTGCATTATCAAGCTTCAGCGTGGTAGCAATGTAAACCATGTGACCAGCTACTGCTCGCACAATGGCGAAATATTTGTAATTAGATCTGGACTCCATTAACTTTCTGTACTAATACTGATGACAGGATATTTGCTCAATGGTTAGAACAGCGATCTCATGATATATTGATTGAAATCATTCAATTACCAGGTTGCACTATTAGCAAGTCAACATCTCAACTCATCAAGAGGCTTTGACTTTTTTAAACACGAATTTACCAGTAAAATGATCTGTTTAGTTGTAAGTTATGTATCATTTAGGTATCATCTGTAGGGGGTCTTGATACAACTTATTTACTTTGATACGGATAATATTGGCCGATACCGATGTTGATCCAATACGATATCAGCATGAATCATACTGTCACGTTCAAACACAGGACATCTATTACACAAGACAAAAGGCAAGGAATCAAACAGAAACAGAATTCAATTTGGACTCAATTGAGGAAAGACATGGCCACTGCACTCTCTGTACAGTCCTGCACCACGCTCTGACAAAGAAGGTCTTCGTCTCCTCTTTTAATTCAGATGTTCCATGTTCACGCACCAACATATGTCACAGCAGGAATTGGGAGTATGTAAAACAGTCATTGTTTTCGGTCGCCTTGAAGTCCAAGAAGAGGACTTCTTGGGCTTGGGCTCTTCCTGGATCCAGCTGGGGCAGGTGTTGGAGGACAATGGACAACCCCTCCCGTCTCCTGTCCACAGCAACTTCAAGAGGGCAGCGGGTCGTAAATAGCGTTGACCAAATAGTTGGAAGAGAGTTTGGGAACCACTTCAAAGAGAGTTCGTTTAACACTTCAAAGAGAGTTCCTCCGGAAGTTGAGCACATCCTGCCATCTGTCCGTGCTGAAATCACAGTGGCGTTTCACGAGCATTCCTCCTCTTGTTAGGCCTCGACAGACAGCCTTCATCTTCTCATCAGGAACATAATGCAATATAATGTTTCTTTTGTGATAACTTACAAACAATTATTCCAACACATACATTTTTGTATTATTTTGTCATGTGGAATGTTAGAAAAGGTTTGTTCAAGTGAAATTAGTCAAACAGAGATCAATGGCCGTTATGAAAAACACTAGCCTATTTATTACTAACCGTATGAAAAGGACTTATGCTGTTTTTAAGTTGGAGTGGTAATTGTTTTGTGGGCGACAACTTGTGGCCACAGCTATTGTAGTACATTCACAGTGAAAGATTACTTCAAGGGTTTTTTCACAGCGTTTGTCAGATTGATAGCCTGGGGAAGAAACTGTTCTTCTGTTGGGTTGTTTTGGCATACAGTGGTCTGTATGTAACGTCTGCCGGAGAGGAGGAGTTTGAACAATTTGTGACCAGGGTGTGAGGGGTCTACAGTAATGCTACCTGCCGGTTTCCTGACCCTGGACCGGTATATGTCCTGGATGGGGGGAATGTCGACACCTATGATGTTTTTGCTGTCTTAACTGCTGTCTGTGTCTGACCAGCTTGGTTGCAGTTCTAGACTATGATGGGGGTGCACAAAACAAACTGAATGATGGAGGTGTAAAACATGATCAGCAGTTCTTGGGGCAGGTTGAACTACTTGAGCTGACGCAGAATGTACATTCTCTGCTGTGCCTTGTCTCTGATTGTGTCTATGTGGAAGGTCCACCTCAGGTCCGGTGAGATTGTGGATGCCCTGACCCTGAAAGAGTCCAGAGTAAACATTGTGCTGTTCAGAATGATGCGGAGAGAGGGGAGGAGCGTGGTTTCTCCTGAAGTCCACTGTCATTTCCACAGTCTTGAGCGGGTTCAGCTCCAGATGGTTCTGATTGCACCTTAGAGACATCTGTTCCACCTTCCGTCTGTAGGCAGACTCTTCGCCATCTTGGATGAGACTGATGACGGTGGTGTTGTCTGCGAACATAGAAGGGTCCCCTGAGGTGCAGTCATTGGTGTACAGGAAGAAAAGCATTGGGGAGAGGATACATCTCTGGGGGGGCGCCAGTGCTGACTGTCCAGGTGCTGGATTTGATGCTCCCCGGCCTTATCTGATGTCCCCTGTCAGTCAAGAAGTTGCGATCCACTGCCAAGTGGAGCTGGGTGAGTTTACGGTGCAGTATATCCTGGATGATAGTGTTAAATGTAGAGCTGAAGTCCACGTACAGGATCTTAACGTAGGTCCCAATAGGAGTCAAGGTGATGCAAGATGTGGTTCAATCCGATGTCGATTGCATCTTCCACCAAGCTGTTTGCCCAATAGGCAAACAACAGGGAGACGAGCAAGGGGCCTGCGATATCCTTTAGGTGGCGCAGCACCAGTTTCTCAGAGGACGTCATGACGACAGACGTCAGGGTGATGGGTCTGTAGTCATTGAGTCCTTTGATGGCAGGTTTCTATGGGACTGGGATGATGGTGGCACTTTTGAAGCAAGAGGGCCCTTCACACAGTTCCAGTGATGAGTTGAAAATCCATCCATCCGTCCGTTTTTTACCGCTTGTACCTCTCTCAGTGTGTAAATTTGGGCCAGCTGCTCAGCACACTCTTAGGCAGAAAGGGAACGCACCATTTGGTCCTGGAGCCTTTCTGATCCTTTGTTTCTGGAAGCGCTTATGCACATCCTTTTTACAGTTTGTCAGTGCAGGTGGGTTTGGGGGTGGGAGGGTTGTGGAGGGAGAGGGTAGGGCAGAGTCTAAGTGTTGGGGTGATGTTTGTGAGCTGGGTGATGGTTGTGAAAACCTGCAGTAAAAACTGTTCAGGTCCTTAGCCATCTATTAGTCTATTGTTATCTGCAGGGTGGGGTGTGGGATTCATGTAGTTAGTGACATCTCGCAGGCCTTTCTAAACTGCTAAGGGGTTGTTAGCTGAGAGGCTTTGTTTTAGCTCCTCAATGTAGCTCCTTTTAGCTACCCTGATCTGCTTTGTCAATTTTCCTGGCCTGCTCGAACAGGATCCAGGCCCGACTCCTGTCGGCACAGTTTCTTAAGCTTAGGTGTATACCAGGACTTGGTGTTGTTGTATGTGCAGAAGGTCCTGGTCTTTGACACACGTGTCCTTACAGAAACTGATGTGTGATATCACAGTGTCGGTGAATTGGTCAAAGTATTTCTGATGCAACCTCCAGACACTGCCTGCTGCTGTTTTGATTCCTTTGACCATTTCTTCACAGTCCTTAATACAGGCTTAGCAGTTTTTAACTTCTGCCTGTAGGTCGGGATACTGTGACTCAGACAGTTATCAGAGAGTCCTAAAGCTGCACGGGGAACAGAGTGATAAGAGTCCTTTGTAACTGTGTAGCAGTGGTCCAGTCTTTTAGCTCCCCTGGTGGGGCACTTAATATGTTGTCGGTAATTTGAAAATTCATGGGTTAAATTTGCTCTGTTTAAATCCTCCAGAATGATGAGCAGGGGGAGCCTGTCACCGAACAGGAGTCAGGATGTTAATATGAAATACTGTATGTGATATGTTATACTAATAATTAATGAAGTTAAGCTCATTACGGAGTAAGTTGAATGATACGGACACGTTTGTTACTAAACACTTTCTAATAAGCTTCTGCCTAGGAGACTTTGTATGTTTAATTAATATGCAACTATAATTAGTAAATGCTTGTTAATATTGACAAATGTACTGTTTTAGACTGCAATATTGTTCCGTCTCTACACTGCTTGTGTGCTATTCTGTGTACTGTGTACTGATATCAATCGTATACAATATCAACAGGAATCATACACAAGTTTTACTTATTTTGTTGGGTGGAATGTTAGAAAATTCTTTATCAAGTGATATGTTGTTGTGATCACTTGGGCGCTGCACGCTGGATCCTGGCGCTGCTGGATAGAAGTGCATGAGCCGAGTCTGGAATGGACCGGACACTATTTAGTTGTCATATCTTGTTTTCTTACATGTCTAAAGTCTCATTTGCGACTATGCACTCTATAAATATAACTAGATATGTCATGCCCCTTTCAGCTGTGTGCCTTCGCCGACATTGGTGAGCATAAACTAGTAGGGAGATTGTGTAAGCATATTGTTGCAGAATGTCGGCACATTGTGCTGCATACGCTTGCAAAATACACCACACAGTTAAAACAAGGACAGTGGTAATTATCTTTCATAGGTAATATATATTTTTATATTTTACATCCATGTTTCTACCGCATGTCCCTCGTGGAGTCACGGGAAGGCTGGGGCCTATCCCAGCTGCACTTGAGCGGAAGGCAGGGTACATTCTCATCACTTGCAAGCAAAAAGAGTGTAAAGACAAAAGTAGTCTATTGCCATTAAAGTGAGTGTTTTCCCATCTTGTATTTTGTGGAGCCTGCTAAGTGCTTATACTGTAAGTATTGTTCTCATTACACATTCACGGTTTGATTGTAACGCACATTGTAGTTGTACTTTTGATTACCAGATTTGGAGGTGTTGAAATCGCAATATAAAAATCGCCAATGCTAACTTCTTGCATGTATATGGTGGATCATAATGTAAATTAGCATTAAGCTAACACATTTGTTTTCATGCATGTCATGCAGGTTTTTTTTTTTATATTTCATGTATGTCACATTGACATACCGTATTTTCCGGACTATAAGGCGCATTTAAAATCCTTTTTTTTTCCCTCAAAACTCGACAGTGCGCCTTGTAACCCGGTGCGCCTAATGTAAGGAATAAGTTTGGTTGAGCTTACCCACCTTGAAGCAATTTTTTTTTGGTACATAATGTTATAAGTGTGACCAGTAGATGGCAGTCAAACATAAGAGATAAGTGTAGGCTGCAATATGATGGCACTATGACTCAAGTAAACACCAACATTTTACATGTCTATTGAAAATATAGAACATTACAAACGGCGCTCAAAAATCTATCAAAATGTTTTAGTACAACTTTAGTAAGCTATGAAGCCGCACCGTTTGATGTGCTTCAACATACGAGTATTATTATGGTGTGTGTATAAGGTAAGACATATTATCTGGTGATTTGTTTCGCAATATTATGCAAAAGCAACGTTTCTTACCTTCTGGTACCTGCTGATCTGTATTTGGGATCTGCATAAATCCTGAAAAATTGCACGCGTCCGCCTTTGTAGTTCGTGGAGACGCCGTAGTCTGTAAGCTTCTTCTTTTTCTCTATCTTCTTGTTATGGGACATTCATCCTCCGCTGTTGCCGTTTCTAATATAAAGTAGTGTAAAGTTCTTACTTATATCTGTCAGTGAACTCGCCATGAAAGCGCTAAAACATACCGGTATGGTGAGTTTACATTATTCACCCAAGGAACTTTAGTTATTAGAGAGTTCCGGTCGAATGGTTTTTCACGGGGCACATTTCCGGTGTTGTTATTTCCGGATGAGAAGATGCTGCTCCGTTATAGATTTAAGTCAAGTCTGAATGTCATTAAAACAGTTAGCTCCATCTTTTGACACTTCTTCCACTCCCGTCCTTGCACGCTACACCGCTACAACAAAGATGACGAGGAGAAGACGCTGCTTGAGGTGAGCCACGTAAATAAGACTGCCCACAAAACGGCGCATTGTGAAGCGACTGTCAGAAAGTGGCTTGGAGATGATCTGTAAAACATAATCTATGCAACATTTTGACCAAAGAACCACCAATAAATGTTATGTAGACCCAAGGAAGTGTTTTACATTTAGAAAAAAATAATAATAATATGACTCCTTTAATGCGCTCTATAATCCGGTGCGCCTTATATATGAAACAGATCAAAAATAGACCACTCCTTATAGTGCGCCTTTTAATCCGGTGCGCTCTATGGTCCGGAAAATACAGTACTTTATTTCTGTGTGTTCAGTTTTACAGTGTTTTGAGGTAAAGACTCTTAAAAGGCTTTCAAAATTGAGACAATCTGTTAACTGTTTGCTAAACTGGTTTAGTTTTTAGTTGTAAGGCCTAACCATTTGATACCTGTTTTTGTTCGTTTTTGCTGTTATTGGACAGATATCAATCTCGAATTTGGACACCCCTCATTATGTGATACTCTTTATTTTAAAATGCATTTTGTGGCATGCAAGTTGAATTGAATAGTAAATAAAAGGATAACTTCCGTAAGTAAATTCGAAATAAAATTTGCAACAGATTGTCATAATATTTTATCAGCTGTAATTATAGTTGTTTATTCTTTAGAATGGATGTTATGTGTGTATTTATAGGGCATTACATCTTGTACCAGCAAATGAAGGATGCTTGACATAATTCACAATTGGATGCTCTTCATGTTAGACTTGAATTTACAGAACAAGATTGTTACATTTCAAGGTAAATAGCTCTAGTTGGTAATTATCAGTGACGTGCGGTGAGGTTCATGGCTAGTGAGGCACTGACTTCATCACAGTCAGATTTACAAACATATGAACCCTAAAGAGTATCTTATTCACCATTTGATTGGCAGCAGTTAACGGGTTTTGTTTAAAAGCTCATACCAGTATTCTTCCCTGCTTGACACTCAGCATCAAGGGTTGGAATTGGGGGTTAAATCACCAAAAATGATTCCTGGGTGTGGCGCCGCTGCTGCCCACTGCTCCCCTCACCTCCCAGGGGGTGAGCAAGGAGATGGGTCAAATGCAGAGGACAAATTTCCCCACACCTAGTGTGTGTGTGACAATCATTGGTACTTTAACTTAACTTTAACTTTATACATACAAACTGTAGCACACAAAAAGCACATTTAATTAAAAAAAAACGTAAAATTATGGTCTTACCTTTACTTATAAATGAAGTCCATGCACCGCTCCTTCTGAACAAAAGCATCGATAACTTGTTTATAGAAGTCTTCCTTATCTTTCTTCAGTTTTAAAAGTCTCTCTGTCTCGATGGAGATCTTCCATTAATTATTACCTCCTGCTTCGATTGAAAGTCCAGTTTAGAAAACTGTTCTATTTTAGATATGTAATCCTCCATGTTAAAAGTCCAGGCGAGAGGAAAAAATAAACGATCGCTGCTAACTGTTGCTGCTTGTCACTTTTTCTGCAGCCGAGTAGTCGCAAGAATGATCTCTGGGATCACTAGCGCCCTCTACCACCATGAGGTGGGATTACTGCGAGCCTCACACAGTGCGTCTTCGCAGCCGTTTTATGATTGCTCAGCACAAGAAATACGTTACACACATACAGTTGTTGACAAAATACACTGTACATTATATACCTCAGCTAACTAAACTATAGAAATGTATAATATAATTCATATAGCAATACGGTCTCACTGCACAGCAGGCCAGCAGTTAGCCGAGTCATTGCGCAATCCATGGTGAGGCTCAACTGGTTGCTGATCACCGCAAGTCTCTTCTCAGTATTTGAACGGCAAATGTGAAAATTCTGCGATTTTGAATAAAAATAATCTAAAACTGGTGAAGTTAAATGGAAAATAACTTTATAGTATAATCACTGGATACATATAACAATTTAATTAATTGTTTTTCTTTTTACATTTTTTTTCTTTCCATGTTGGCACGTGAGGCCCCGCCTCACCTGCCTCCCCTGACTGCACGTCACTGGTAATTATTCATAGTCAAGTCCAGTCCAGACCTACAGTCTTCCAGTTATCAGCGCCTTCAAAGTGATATCACTCTGATATTGTCAAGATCTACAATTGATAAAATGGTTGTGATGAACACCAATTACGGCCATCATTAGCGTGCAGGATTGTTCCGGTGTGCATCCTGCTTTATCTTTGCTTTCAGGATTTTATGGGCAGTATTGAGTGAAATGCTTCATAGTTTAGTTAACCCTGTAGCATTCTGGGATTGTACGGTTAAAAAGGCAACAACAAAAAAAGTCATACACATAGTAAATGTAAAGGCATGGCTTTGGGCACTTTTAAGGTTTTTGTCATCTGCATCGCCAACAGTCAGAATGTGTCAATGATCCTGATAAAAAATGAAAATCATTTATTTCCCTGCCATTTACGCGGAAATGTCCAATATTTTTAAATACAAATGTTGACAGGTATGCTCGGGTACGGTGTCGATCAAAATGTCACACTTTATAGTTCATTAGGCAGCTTAAATTGACTAATGCATCTATGCTAACTGTTTTTATGTGGGAAATATGTGTATCTGATAGAAATGTTGCAAGTGTGTAGCAGTGGCTAGTGTGTTACTGTGAACTATTTACATTTACCGGATCATTGCCGACAACAAACTTCTATCAACTGTTTAATGATTTACAGCAGGGGTAGGGAACCTATGGCTCGCGAGCCAGATGTGGCTCTTTTGATGACTGCATCTGGCTCTCAGATCAATCTTAGCTGACATTGCTTAACACGATAAGTAATTAATAATTCCGCTGGTAATCAGTGTTAAAAATAATGTTCAAAATATAAAACATTCTCATGCACTTTAATCCATCCATCCGTTTTCTACCGCAAGAAGTCGCAACAATGATAAGAAGTATTATATTTATTATTGGTTAGCTTCAGAATAACAATGTTATTAAAAATAATAAGAGACTAATTATACTCTAAAAATGTTGCTCTTACTTAAAAATGCACACATTTAGTTGTATTCAGTGTTAAAAATATTATATGGCTCGCATGGAAATACATTTTAAAATATTTGGCTTTCATGGCTCTCTCAGCCAAAAAGATTCCGAATCCCGACCCCTGGTTAACACTATTACACCCTGGGAAACACACATGGGGCAGGGGGGCATAAACCCCTAGTTTCATCATAAATTTAGTAGAAAGTGTTTAAAAAGCTCTGCTTCTTCCTGCTGCTTTTCACAATGCCTGAAAGAAAAAAAACATATCATTATAATATAATAAAAATAATTGAACAAAGAACATTGACCAACATAAAAAACTAAAATGCTTGTTGTCGTTAAAACAATCCCTTTGTCTTTGTTCAACTCTAATTGTGAAAATTCACTTATTGAACTATTCAAAAGGTTCATTGGTCCTTCACAGACCACTTTATTTCATTTGTGTATTACAGCTAAACTGAAGATGACTTGTTTCAGAAAAAGTAATGAAAATAATAGTAATGAGTTTTTACCAAATAGAAATTGCAAATACATGAACTACAGCCACATGCTAAGAGCATGTTGACACAAACACATTACAGGGATTTAACAAAAAAGTACTTTAAAAAAAAAAAACACACAAAAAAAAAAAAATGTATGTATATATATATATATATATATATATATATATAGAAGTAACAGGACTGTGCTGAAATTTAAACCTCTAATCATATTGCAAATATAATGAAATATACATAAAAATAAATGAGTTAACTTACTTTTCTTCTTTTTTTTCATAGCCTGCAGATGATTTGAATAATGCAAACTCCTGTGGACCATATGACTTGTGGAATATTCCACATTTTTCAGAGCGGGTAATGGGTTAGGGCAGTGATTCTCTAGTGGTACGCGGGCTCTATTTAGTGGTACGCCAAATAATCATTTAATTAACTAGAATCTGTGCAATTCCGGTAGGAATTGCGTGTGAATGTCATATATGCGCAGGCCACAGAACCACCGATACGTATGAGTGGAAATAAAATGCTTGAAGTAAAAATGCATTTCTTTCAATATGCATAATAACAAAAAGGGTAATATTAAAAAAAATGGATAGATGTTGATAGTCCAACACATTCTGACTGGTATACACAAGCTATGGAGATGATATCAGTAGAAAAAAATTAATTTAGTTTCGATAATAATGAGTCATATATTGGAATACGGGATCCATTATTTAAATTTGTTTTAACTATTAAATGAACCAAAAATATGATTTATTTTATCTTTGTTGAATATATTGGACACAGTGTGTTGTCAAGCTTATGAGATGTGATGCAAGTGTAAGCCACTGTGACACTATTGTCCTTTTTTTCTTTTTCTTTTTTTTATAAATGTCTAATGACAATGTCAATGAGGGATTTTTAATCACTGCACTGCACTGAAATTGTTACTAATATTGATACTGTTGTTGATAATATTCATTTTTGTTTCACTACTTTTAGATTGTTCTGTGTCATGTTTGTGTGTCCTCTCAATTGCTCTGTTTATTGCTATTCTGAATGTTGCTCGGTCGGGTTTGGTTTTGGAATTTGATTGCATTGTTATGGTATTGCTGTGTATTGTTTTTTGGATTGATTAATAAAAATAAAAAAATAAAAATAATAATAATAATAATTTAAAAAAAAATTAAAAAAAAATGCTTGAATGTCCAGGGTGAGTGGGGTGTGTGGATGCTGGAACGGTTGGAATCGGTTGAGAAATGTGGGATATGAAGATTTATGTATACTGCCCATTTATTCTCAATAGGGGAACATTTCTGGTAATTACGGGTAATCTGTGAATTTTCGGAACATGCTGGTGTGAATGTCCAGGATGAGTGGAGTGTGTGGATGCTGAAACGGTTCAAATCGGATGAGAAATGTGGGATATGCACAAGTTTGTACATTGTCCATTCATTTTCAATAGGGAGAAATTCCTGGAAAACTGGGAATTTTGGTAAGTAGGAAACGTGTTTATGGCTTCATTATCCAGGGTAAGTGGTGTGTGTGGATGGTTGAAAGGTTAGAAATGGGGAGAAAATGGTACAAAAATGTGAGAAACTTCGAAGTTGTAGAACTTTGAAAATGTACATTCATTTTAATCGGAATTTCCTGAAAATTTGGGAATTTCGGGATCACAGGTAATTTTTTTAAATAAGATAATATCAAAATTGTTCCAGATTATTTGAATAGGTTGGTGTTGGAATTTTTTTTAATGGGTTGATAAATGTAGATTTAGTAACACTTTGTAAGTGAGAATTGGTATTTTGCAAATACTGGAATTTCGGGGAAAAAGGGGAATTTGTAGGGAAAAAAAATTTAACTTTTGATGTACTAACTACAAACGTAAGAGGAATGTTTTTATGGTTGAATGGTTGTAATTGGCTGGAAAATGTGGACAGTGAAACCACTATAACAAATGGTAAAAATAGGGCTTTGGAAAACCGGGGATTCCAGGAATTCCTGGAATTGTTTTTTAACTTGGAAAATGGTAGTTTGATTTGATTTTTTTACGAAGCCATCAATTCCCAGCGGAGCCAAACATTATAATCCAATCGGATTAAAACTGTGGCGGCTGAAAGGCGTCAAAATTTGGGCTGGAATTGCCTGTGAATGCCCCAATCAATGCTGACGCTGAATTTAAAAGTTAAAGGACTACAAAAATATTTTAGAGAAAAGTTTGAGTGTACTGTAGGAATGGTTTGAAATTGAAGAGCTGAAGCTCAGCTGGAATGCAGAATTATTGGTAGACACAATTTGACTGTGAAATGGTTTGAAACTTGAAGATTGGAAACTGTACTGAAAAATAGTATGAATACAGAAATGTCCAACATACAAAACCCAAAACCAGTGAAGTTGGCACCTTGTGTAAATCGTAAATAAAAACAGATTACAATGATTTGCAAATCATTTTCAACTTATATTCAATTGAATAGACTGCAAAGACAAGTACAAACGTTCGAACTGGTAGACTTTGTTATTTTTTGCAAATATTAGCTCATTTGGAATTTGATGCCTGCAACATGTTTTAAAAAAGCTGGCACAAGTGGCAAAAAAGACTGAGAAAGTTGAGGAATGCTCATCAAACACAACATCCCACAGGTGAACAGGCAAATTGGGAACAGATGGGTGCCATGATTGGGTATAAAAGTAGATTCCATGAAATGCTCAGTCATTCACAAACAAGGATGGGGCGAGGGTCACCACTTTGTCAACAAATGCGTGAGCAAATTGTTGAACAGTTTAAGAAAAACCTTTCTCAACCAGCTATTGCAAGGAATTTAGGGATTTCACTATTTACGGTCCGTAATATCATCAAAGGGTTCAGAGAATCTGGAGAAATCACTGCACGTAAGCAGCTAAGCCCGTGACCTTCAATCCCTCAGGCTGTACTGCATCAATAAGCGACATCGGTGTGTAAAGGATATCACCTCATGGGCTCAGGAACACTTCAGAAACCCACTGTCAGTAACTACAGTTGGTCGCTACATCTGTAAGTGCAAGTTAAAACTCTCCTATGCAAGGCGAAAACCGTTTATCAACAACACCCAGAAACGCCATTGGCTTCGCTAGGCCTGAGCTCATCTAAGATGGACTGATACAAAGTGGAAAAGTGTTCTGTGGTCTAACGAGTCCACATTTCAAATTGTTTTTGGAAACTGTGGACGTTGTGTCCTCCGGACCAAAGAGGAAAAGAACCATCCGGATTGTTATAGGCGCAAAGTTGAAAAGCCAGCATCTGTGATGGTATGGGGGTGTATTAGTGCCCAAGACATGGGTAACTTACACATCTGTGAAGGCGCCATTAATGCTGAAAGGTACATACAGGTTTTGGAGCAACATATGTTGCCATCCAAGCAACGTTACCATGGACGCCCCTGCTTATTTCATCAAGACAATGCCAAGCTACGTGTTACATCAACGTGGCTTCATAATAAAAGAGTGCGGGTACTAGACTGGCCTGCCTGTAGTCCAGACCTGTCTCCCATTGAAAATGTGTGGCGCATTATGAAGCCTAAAATACCACAACGGAGACCCCGGACCGTTGAACAACTTAAACTGTACATCAAGCAAGAATGGGAAAGAATTCCACCTGAGAAGCTTAAAAAATGTGTCTCCTCAGTTCCCAAAGGTTTACTGAGTGTTTTTAAAAGGAAAGGCCATGTAACACAGTGATGAACATGCCCTTTCCCAACTACTTTGGCACGGGTTGCAGCCATGAAATTCTAAGTTAATTATTATTTGCAAAAATAAAATAAAGTTTATGAATTTGAACATCAAATATTCTGTCTTTGTAGTGCATTCAATTGAATATGGATCGAAAAGGATTTGCAAATCATTGTATTCCGTTTATATTTACATCTAACACAATTTCCCAACTCATATGGAAACGGGGTTTGTAAGTACTATATGATTGTGAGCTGCCGAACATGCTCCTCTGCTCGTAAAACCAACAATGACACGACGTGACGACGGCGGGTTGACCGATACTTTTTAGAGGAGGTATAGTACTGAATATGATTCGTCATTATCGTGGTACTATACCAATACTGTACAACCCTAGTGTACGCTGTGTACAGGTCAAAATGATATCATTACCCAGAATGCATTTATGCGTAACCGTCAGTCAGAATGGTGGAAGGAGTACCAATTATATTGTCCAATATTGTGGAAACTCATGAATGCCTTAAAAGCTGGGAATTTTATGTAATGTATAAAATTCACATGTAGTTTTAAGGCAGCAAGCTAACGTGTCTTCAGTCGTGTAACAGTAAGCTCATGCATGAATTATTAATGCTAAAAGATTCCATTTGCTGGATCTAATCGCTGCGCGCCGAGCACAACCTTGTTAATATAAGAAGCACGCTCAATTTTTCATGTCCTCACCAAGTGTAGCCTTCAATTTTACATGTGCTTTTCATCCTGAGAGCGCCAAATTGCTTTTTAATGTCGAGGAATATGGTGTGTTTTTTTTTTTTTGGAGGGGGGGGGGGGGTCTCATGAAAAATGCATCCACAAGATACGGCGCAAAATCAGATCCAGTTTATTTTTGAGGCAGGAAGGAACAAAGTCACACCGGAGCAACAAGAAGCCAAAGCAATATGTTGTTTTGACACTTCTGTCACCTCGGGGTTCTCAGGTCCCAGGTATTTTTAGTGCGTAATTGCACAGAACTAGCATATGGTTACACGTAAGAAAACATGCCGACTGGCGTGTCACATTCTTTCGCTCGTGAGTGTGAATTCATGAGCAGTGTTAGGTGTTATTGTGCCTGCAGCGTGAGGGGATGTCAGGTGTTTATAGGCTTCGCTCCACCCGCCCTGCAGACCGCAGCCTTTGATGGTGTCTGAACTCCGTGAAGCATGACTAAAAGGCACTTCTCTAATAGTATTCCTGGTCAGAGTGTCGGTCTGTAGGACCTCCTCAGGGCATCAGACACCCGCCCACTCTTGTCATGTAACAATGCGGACGTCAGAGCAGACTAATCAGCTGACAGACAGCAAAGGGAAACTCAGCCCGCGGTCTTTTGAGCGACAGCTGCATTCAAAATGTCTTATGACAGAAGCAAGAAACAATGGACCACACTGTACAAAGATGGATTGACTCCACAATATAACAATCCAACACATATTGGGCACCCACCCAACAGAAAATGTCTAGTGCCGCTCAAAAAAATAAAAGAATGGCATCAGGAATTTGACATCTAGTGTAAAAAAACGACCGTATTTCCTTGAATTGCCGCCGGGTATATAGTATGCGCCTGCCTAGAATTACCGCCGGGTCAAACTCGTTTCGCAAAATAATTAGCGCATGCTTAGCATTACCGCCGGGTCAGAATTACCGCCGGGTCAAACCCGTTTCGCAAAATAATTAGCGCATGCTTAGCATTACCGCCGGGTCAGAATTACCGCCGGGTCAAACTCGTTTCCCAAAATAATTGGCATATGCCTAGAATTTCCGCCGGGTCAAACTCGTCACGTCACGAGTGACACTTCACCTGTCATCATTTTCAAAATAGAGGAGGCTGATTTCAATCATTTAAAGGCCTACTGAAATGCGATTTTCTTATTTAAACGGGGATAGCAGGTCCATTCTATGTGTCATGCTTGATCATTTCGCGATATTGCCATATTTTTGCTGAAAGGATTTAGTAGAGAACATCGACGATAAAGTTCGCAACTTTTGGTCACTGATAAAAAAGCCTTGCCTGTACCGGAAGTAGCAGACGAGTAGCGTGACGTCACAGGTTGTGGAGCTCCTCACATCCGCACATTGTTTACAATCATGGCCACCAGCAGCGAGAGCGATTCGGACCGAGAAAGCGACGATTTCCCCATTAATTTGAGCGAGGATGAAAGATTCGTGGATGAGGAAAGTGAGAGTGAAGGACTAGAGGGCAGTGGGAGCGATTCAGATAGGGAAGATGCTGTGAGAGGCGGGTGGGACCTGATATTCAGCTGGGAATGACTAAAACAGTAAATAAACACAAGACATGTATATACTCTATTAGCCACAACACAACCAGGCTTATATTTAATATGCCACAAATTAATCCCGCATAACAAACACCTCCCCCCTCCCGTCCATATAACCCGCCAATACAACTCAAACACCTGCACAACACACTCAATCCCACAGCCCAAAGTACCGTTCACCTCCCCAAAGTTCATACAGCACATATATTTCCCCAAAGTTACGTACGTGACATGCACATAGCGGCACGCACGTACGGGCAAGCGATCAAATGTTTGGAAGCCGCAGCTGCATGCGTACTCACGGTACCGTGTCTGCGTATCCAACTCAAAGTCCTCCTGGTAAGAGTCTCTGTTGTCCCAGTTCTCCACAGGCCAATGGTAAAGCTTGACTGTCATATTCCGGGAATGTAAACAATGAAACACCGACTGTGTTTGTGTTGCTGCAGTCGGCCGCAATACACCGCTTCCCACCTACAGCTTTCTTCTTTGCTGTCTCCATTGTTCATTGAACAAATTGCAAAAGATTCACCAACACAGATGTCCAGAATACTGTGGAATTTTGCGATGAAAACAGACGACTTAAAAGCTGGCCACCATGCTGTCCCAAAATGTCCTCCACAATCCGTGACGTCACGCGCTGACGTCATCAAACCGAGACGTTTTCAGCAGGATATTTCGCGCAAAATTTAAAATTGCACTTTAGTAAGCTAACCCGGCCGTATTAGCATGTGTTGCAATGTTAAGATTTCATCATTGATGTATAAACTATCAGACTGCGTGGTCGGTAGTAGTGGGTTTCAGTAGGCCTTTAAAATCGCATAAAGGGAAGAAGATTAAGAGCTATTCAGTAGGATTTAAGGTCCAAGCTATTGAATATGCTAAAAAGAACAGTAAGCAGCTATGTTTTATTAATATACCGTAGCTGCGTGTGTCAAATATGAGTCATTAAATGACTCCCGCCTACTGGTGGTAGAGGGCGCTAGTAATCCTTCTTGCGACTACTCGGCTGCAGAAGAAGTGACAACAAGCAGCAACAGTTAGCAGCGATCGTTTATTTTTTCCTCTCGCTTGCACTTTTAACATGGAGGATTACATATCTAAAATAAAACAGTTTTCTAAACTGGACTTTCAATCGAAGCAGGAGGTAATAATTAAAGGAAGATCTCCATCGAGACAGAGAGACTTTTAAAACTGAAGAAAGATAAGGAAGACTTCTATAAACAAGTTATTGATGCTTTTGTTCAGAAGGAGCTGCGCATGGACTTCATTTATAAGTAAAATTAAGACCATAAAACATTTTGTTTTATTAAATGTGGTTTTCATGATGGTATCCTTACATCACACTCAAATTTATAAGCGCAGGCCTAAATTTACCGCATGCCTTTGGTAAGCGCCGGAGTGAGAAGAGGTTTTAAATTAATTACCGCCCCGGCGCTAATTCAAGGAAATATAGTAATACAAATCAAACAAGTGATTGGTAGGAAAAGCAAAGATATAAAAATATTGATTTCTTTTTTCTAATTTATTTATTTGAATTAGGACAATGCATATTCATCAACATAGAGCAACAATGTAAATATGCCAGAGTTAGCACAATAGCTCATTTTCATCCGTTGTCCTAAGGCAGGGTAATACAGTAAACATTCAACAGGTCATGATACAAAAGAATACATAAATCACAAGACATTACACATTATAAGCATACCATGAGCACAGACCAGGGACAAAACGAATTTTAAAAAAACAAGTTAATAATCAATTTGTGCCATTCCACCAAATCAGTGCTATTTGCTTGTTGAAACCCTCAAAACAAATTAAAATGTCTGTCTTTTTTGTACTCTAAATTTGATCATTTGCGAATTAAACTACTTATATTGTGTATAGGCCCTAGTGTGTGAATGTGAGTGTGAATGTTGTCTGTCTATCTGTGTTGGCCCTGCGATGAGGTGGCGACTTGTCCAGGGTGTACGCCACCTTTCGCCCGATTGTAGCTGGTTCATCAAGGTTCTTAAGATACATATGACTCATTTTGGCAGTGAAAGTAACAGGAGTGATTTTTTTAGCATTGAATACTATGTATATAAATTGTATTTAAATTGCCAATATACTTGTGATGGTGGGGGCGTGGCTTGGGGCTTGGTGGGGTGTGGTCAATATGACATCATCAATAAAATGTGCATAATCAAGGTTGACGCATATGTTTTCTTTAAAAAGGCTTAAAGAATGATATGTTATGTATATACATTTAAAAACAAATATGTGTTATTAATAATTAGTATTATAAATAGGGGTCAGTCATAGATAACTTTATTAATAATACAAAGACATGCACCTGGTTGGGGATAGACTGATTGGCAACACTAAATTGGCCCTAGTGTGTGAATGTGAGTGTGAATGTTGTCTGTCTATCTGTTTTGGTCCTGCGATGAGGTGGGGACTTGTCCAGGGTGTACTCCGCCTTCCGCCCGAATGCAGCTGGGATAAATGGATGGGATAATATACTAGGTTCATTACACTTCTTTCAACCTTCCGCCTCAGCCACTTGGTCCATCGGCGAAAGTTGGACCGCTGTGACTTCTGTTGTGTCAGTCACGTCCTTCGTGGCTTAAAGTTGTGGTGTGGCTTTGCGTTATTGTGTTGTGGCGTTTGTATTTGTTGCGGTGTTTACAATCTTGCTGTAGCTGAAAGTTGTTGTGTTGTGGCTTTATGTTACTGTCTTGTCACGTTTGTATTTGTCTCCTTTCTCGCCCACGGTAGCAATCCACCATTAGATGTTTTGATGACTGATGGCGCGTGGCGATGACGCCACAAACCGGTATCCATAAAATCGATTGATTGCCTTGAGCAGATTGATGTAGTTGAATTTTAGTAAAATATATATCAATAGATCGATGTAGTGGATAAATAACTACAGCTGGCAGCTTTTAGTTTGCTGTTTCATGATCAATATATATATATATATATATATATATATATATATATATATATATATATATATATATATATATATATATATATATATATATGTATGTGTGGGAAAAAAATCACAAGACTATTTCATCTCTACAGGCCTGTTTCATGAGGGGGGGTACCCTCAATCATCAGGAGATTTTTCATCTCCTGATGATTGAGGGTACCCCCCCTCATGAAACAGGCCTGTAGAGATGAAATAGTCTTGTGATTTTTTTCCCACACATACCGTATTTTCCGCACTATAAGGCGCACCGGATTATTAGCCGCACCTTCAATGAATTACATATTTCATAACTTTGTCCACCAATAAGCCGCCCCGGATTATAAGCCGCGCCTACGCTGCGCTAAAGGGAATGTCAAAAAAACAGTCAGATAGTTCAGTCAAACTTTAATAATATATTGAAAACCAGCGTTCTAACAACTCTGTCCCAAAATGTACGCAAATGTGCAATCACAAACATAGTAAAATTCAAAATGGTGTAGAGCAATAGCAACATAATGTTGCTCGAACGTTAATGTCACAACACACAAAATAAACATAGCGCTCACCTTCTGAAGTTATTCTTCATTCGTAAATCCTTCGAATTCTTCGTCTTCGGTGTCCGAATTGAAAAGTTGCGCAAGCGTGGGATCCAAAATGGCCGGTTCCGTCTCGTCGAAGTAATCGGAGTCAGTGTCGCTGTTGTTGTCCAGTAGTTCTGTGAATCCTGCCTTCCGGAAAGCTCGGACCACAGTTGTGACCGAAATATCTGCCCAGGCATTTACGATCCACTGGCAAATGTTGGCGTATGTCGTCCGGCGCTGTCTGCCCGTCTTAGTGAAGGTGTGTTCGCCTTCGGAGCTGTGTGAAAAAAGCCACCCGGCCTCTTCGCGTAAACTTCCCTTAACCACTCGCTCATCTTTTCTTCATCCATCCATCCCTTCGAGTTAGCTTTTATGATGACGCCGGCTGGAAATGTCTCTTTTGGCAAGGTCTTCCTTTTGAATATCACCATGGGTGGAAGTTAGCATGGCAAGCTAGAACCACAGTGAAGGATGACTTCTCATTCCCTGTGGTGCGAATATTCACCGTACGTGCTCCCGTTCCACAGTGCGGTTCACAGGAATATCAGTTGCTGTGAAATACGGTAGTAATCCGTGTGCGGATGGAGAGATTGCGTCTTTTTATGAACCGGATCCTTGTCGCTTAGTAGGAGCCATTTTGTGGTCTTTACAGATGTAAACAGGAAATGAAACGTACGGTGATATCCGCGCGTTTTTTCTTCTTCTTCCGGGGGCGGGTGGTTGCTTACAGTAGAAGAAGAAGCGCTTCCTGTTCTATGGGGGCGGGTGCTTTCCTTGGCGGTTGCTTGCGTAGAAGAAGAAGCGCTTCCTGTTCTACCGGGAAAAAAGATGGCGGCTGTTTACCGAAGTTGCGAGATCGAAACTTTATGAAAATGAATCGTAATAAAGCGCACCGGGTTATAAGGCGCACTGTCAGCTTTTGAGCAAATTTGTGGTTTTTAGGTGCGCCTTATAGTGCGGAAAATACGGTACATATATTGCGCTCTACTACGGTATCGAGCACTATTTTTTGGATAACCTTATTAAGACATATATATATATATATATATATATACGTTAGGTCAGGAAAAAACACAGAGGCTTTTTCATCCCTACAAGCTAGTTTTACAGGTTTTCCTGCTCTTCAGGGGAGTTTTTAGAAACTAAAGGCTTGTAGGTGTAACGACCGGGGCGCATTGTGATGCGGGGTTCGTTCTCTCAGGAATGCAGACGGGCGTCAGACACAGCGTGTAGGTAAGAAAGTATTTATTTAATAAATAAATTATACTGGAACAAAGAAAAGGGTGCTCATAGCACATAAGGTAAAAACTAAAAGAGCTAGCATGGGAGCTAGAAGGTAAAAAAGGAGTTTAGCGTGGAAGCTAAGAGGTACAGAGCCAGAAGTGGTCAACTGTTGCATAAAAACAAACTACGAAGCAAGAACGAATGACAGGGAGGACAGGCTTAAATAATAATGTCAGTGATGACAAACAGGTGCGTGTCGGGAAACAAACGCGGCAGGTGAAAATAATAAGCAGCCATGGCAACAAACTCAGGTGTACAAAACAGGTACTCAAGGAGTCCAAAACTAACCAAAAACACAAGTATCTTGAAAACGTAAACAAAAAATATGATCCGGGCAACGGATCATAACAGTAGGGATGAAATAGCCTCTGTGTTTTTTCCTGACCTAACGTATATTCCGCTCTACCCCGGTATTGAGCACTGTATAACGGATAAACCACAGTAACATAGACTATACATATATATATATATATATATATATATATATATATACACAGTATATATATGTATATATATATACACAGTATATATATATGTATATATGTATATATATATACACAGTATGTATATATGTGTATATATATATATGTATATATGTATATATATATATATATATATATATATATATATATATATATATATATATATATATATATATATATATAATAGGTATAGTTTGGACACACCCTCTCATTTCAATGCGTTTTCTTTATTTTTATGACTATTTACTTTGTAGATTGTCACTGAAGGCATCAAAACTCAGACACCTTTGAAGTGAAAACCATTTCAGGTGACTACCTCTTTGATGGCTTCAGTGACAATCTACAATGTAAATAGTCATGAAAATAAAGAAAAGACATTGAATGAGAAGGTGTGTCCAAACTATACATATATATGTATATATATGTGACATTGTGTGTTAAGCATACTTGGAAAATAAATCTGATTCTGATATCAAGGGGTTCATAGTGACATTGGCTACTCCAATGAGTGATGGGAAGGCTCATAACCTGAATTTTAGCTCCTGACCTAAAAGCATAACAAAGCATGATAACAAGCTGGGGCACTCGTATTCAGAGGTTCCATTGTATAACATTTCTAAAGGTTTTAAATTTTACATTTTATTCCTTGGGGACTCAAACATCACTCGTTTGATGGACTGGTGCATTCACTGCCTGGCCCCAATAAATTTAGCACCTGCATTTTAATTTAGCAAAAAGGTAAGAGCAACATTGAACCATTAGTGAATGGGCGATTATGTTTTGGCTGGCAGCAATTTATTTAAGCCTTTTAAACTGTCCAACACATTATTAGAATTGGAAAGGAGACTGAGGAAAGTTTGTACAGATCCAATTTACTCGTCATCAACACAAGATCTTGGCAACTTTGCAGAAGCTCATAGAATGCCACAGCGAGTGATGAAGGCGGTCTAACCAAATATTGGTGTGTGTGACCTTTTCTGGGCCAGGCACTGCACTAAGCTGCATGATTGACCAAGTAAGCAGATCAACTGTAGCTGAAACAAAGTCCCCTGTTGTTACTGACTTAAACCTGTTAGTACAAAGCCTAAAGCATGCCCGTGTGCCACTGTGCCATCCCACTGGATCACAGTTATTGGACCTGGCAAGGCTCCTTCAGAGATTATGTGTTTGTTGTGGTGTGTGTGCCTAGCAAGTGCGTGTGCGTGTGCGTGTGCGTGCGTGTGTGTTTGTTTGTGTGTCTCAGATCATCTTGTTGAAGCTTGATGTTGGTAAACACTGCACAGGGTGAGCTCGGCTAAGCGGTGGCAGATTACTGGGTGGCCTTCAGCCCTGATGGCCTCCTGTGTAGCCCCGCTTAGACCAAGCCGCAAACACACAAGCTGAAAGAACACAGCAGCCCTAAGAGGATATTTATACAAGAATATTTTACTAAAATATTATTTTTTTAAATGTGTTTTGATTGCTACTCAAAACATCTACCAAAATATTGGACAACCAGAAACAGGTATCATAACATTGTTAACATAGTAAAACTTTACATATTTTCAAGATGGCGCCAAGTGTCAAAATACATGTTGTTTATGTTCAGACATATATAATTAACTGAGTTGCTAGTGATGTGTATTTCTGGTCTGGTCATCCTCGTCCGGACCGAAGGGCGACACGGCAGTGTGGCTGGATCAAGAGAGATGTCGGAGACGCTTTACTGAACCAAAAGTTGCTTTATTACAAGCGAGCGTCCTTATACAGGATTGCAGTTCCTGGAGGAGGTAATGTCAAAAAAATGTGTCTCTCCTAACTTGGAGAAGCCAAACCATCAGTTTTTATATTCCTCCTTTCTGTCTCTGGGTGTGTGCTAAGTCAGGACACCACACCCTGACCATAAAAGGAGATGTTCGTGTTTAAGTGTCTGGAAAACAACTGCTTTAAGTCATAACTTAAGTGTTGACGTTGCGCTAGACATGTAGTCTCTTCTCAAGGATAGGGCTATCACTTTTGCATTTCAAAGTCCCAATTGGGGCCTTTTTCCTATGAGAAGTCATCCAATCCACCTGCGAATATCAAACTAAGAGGCCTTATTTTATTATGTGATCAAACTGAAATACCACTATTTAATTAAACTTGGTGGTTTGCTTTCTCCAAGATGAATATAAACATTTATAATATGCAAAACATAATATGAGGTAATTAACTACCTTCACTAGCATGCTAATGTTAACATGCTAATGTTAACATGTAAACATAAGAACAGCCAATTATCAAAATCTATGATTTATAGATTTAAATTATTCAAATGAGCTAAAATGCTAGCATAAAACATTAGCATGCTAAAGCTACCATGTTACATAGGACAAGTTAGCATATTTGCAAGATGGCACCAAGTATCAAAAATCTAAATTTTTAGATCGCCTATCCCAGCTGCATTCGGGCGGAAGGCAGGGTACACCCTGGACAAGTTGTCACCTCATTGCAGGGCCAACACAGATAGACAGACAACATTCACACCCACATTCTCACAGGCCAATTTAGTGTTGCCAATCAATCTATCCCCAAGTGCATGTCTTTGGAGGTGGGGGGATTTCGGAGTACCCGGAGGGAACCCACGCAGTCTCGGGGAAAACATGCAAACTCCACACAGAAAGATCAATGTATTATTTATATCTTTTTTTTTTTTTTTACATAACTATGTGGTTTGTGCTAATTTTCCATTGCTGATTAATGGCTTTCATTGCTGATCACATACTTTTTCAAGAAAATCAGCCGAATCGATCAGCACATCACTAAAACAAACTACACTTAAATTTTCATTAAAAGAAATACCGGTAATAGATATTAAGTTGTCAATATTGATAATTGTCCATTCGTTGTTTTTCACTAAGATTATTGTTATTATGCCAACTAAAACCTTTTTTATGGGCTATAGCACACTTGAAAACGTACCATATTTTGGAAAAATGTGTTCATCACGAAAGGGTGCAAAGAAAATCATCAAAGACCGTTGAAAAACTTAACTTAGGACACCCATGGTGCTACACAAACAAACAACTTGTGTTGAATATCACTCACACTCTCAGACTGTGTACTTTAGCTCCACTCAAGTAGGCTCCTGCTGAATGTTGCTGCCAGTGTGGTAGCCTCACAGTGTGCATATTCAGGACCCAGAGTGTGAGTTTGTAGTGGAATGTGTCCTGCAGGCAGATGTCCTTCACTCTCAAAGGCATCTCTATTACGAGTAGACAAGCAAGGCTTTATGTCCTGGTCACTCGGCTCAATTCCACATTACTACACCAGTGCCCTGCTCTCTGCCAGCATGCACCCGTGTGGAAATCTACTGGCCCACTTCATCACTGGAAGCACTTCCACTTGACAGACCGAGAGTGTCATAGAGAGCACGCAGAATCATTCATACTGTACTTGGTTATGCTGGTTAGTTTAAAGTGCATAGGACTTGAAAGTGCAACGTAGTAAAAGCATTGCGTTGTTGGTCTTGTTGCACTCTGAATAGTTTGTTTACGCAAGACTCTGTGCTAAAGTTTTGTTTTTCTCTCTAATAAGATCAAAACGTGGCACGAACATGCAGCATCATTAACTTCCACAATCCTTGTCATGAATTCTTCAGGGAAAAAAAGGATTTGGTGAGATTTTGAAAACAAAGCCAAGGAACTTGGGTTACTGGGCTAATAAAAAGACGATGAATGGCCTGGATAGCAGCCGTGAAACAATCAAACATCACTTTTAACGCCATCACCTGGTACATGTTGATGTTTTCACTGAATTTTCAGACTGGTAAGTTTGAATTTAAGCACGTTTGTTCAGTAATGCACACAGCGTTTATTAGGCTGGTAGCGTTAGCCAAGCTAGCTATAGGCTACACACAACCTACTGTATTTTGGAAAAAAAAACATCTCGTCTAAAACATTAAAACATAAGCAACAACACCAAATAGCAGTGGAAAGTACTTTACGGTTAAATACAGAGCTTGAAAGTTACTAGCGCTAGCATATCAGCATGTAGCTTTCTCTTCTTCTACTGAGTGGCCATGCCAGCAATCGGAGGGTTGCTGGTTACTGGGGTTCAATCCCCACCTTCTACCAACCTCGTCACGTCTGTTGTGGCCTTGGGCAAGACACTTCACCCCTTGCTCCTGATGGCTGCTGGTTAGCGCCTTGCAATGGCAGCTCCCGCCATCAGTGTGTGAATGTGTGTGTGAATGGGTGAATGTGGAAATACTGTCAAAGCGCTTTGAGTACCTTGAAGGTAGAAAAGCGCTATACAAGTATAACCCATTTATCATTTATCATTTACTGTATTTAACATGCCGAAATGACCACAATCGCCCCCCTAGTGTACAAGAGGCACAATGCTAATGGCCAACAGTCACATTAGAGATAGAGCATGGAAACTAGAACTCCACATGTCCGTGTGAAAATAGAAGAAACTAAACTCCTATTTATTACCCAGAGGAAACATAGTCTGGTAAAAATATTCAACAGAAAAGCCATCAGTCAGAGCTGACAAACTGCCACTGCTAACTGCAATGCTAACAGATATAGCTCAGCTGAAACACTTGCTGACGTCACACGTCACTTGGCATTAGACACTGCCTTTTAAAAGCACACACATGCTCGCACACTCTGCTCTCATGAAACTTCTCTCAAATGCATATGGCATAGTTTTTTTTAAGTAATACATTAATTACCTTACCTGTTAAAGAGTAATTCCGTTAGTAATTAAATTACTTTTTTGATTAAGTAACGAGTAACTATAATTCATTAATTTTCAAAATATTTTTCAGAGCACTGGTAGTAACAATAATGTGGTGTTGAGTTTAAACTCAATACTTAGACTTAGACTTAGACGTCCTTTTTATTGTCATTCAAATTTCAACTTTACAGCACAGATAAGAACAAAATTTCGTTACATAAGCTCATGGTAGTGCAGGATAAAAAAGTAATAAGGTGCATATATAAATAAATAAATATATATAAATAATATATAAATATATATATAAAATAAATAAATATATATAAATAAATAGATTACTGTACAGATAAATATATTGCACTTTTTCACATGCGTCCACGTTTATGGATGTATGTTATATTGAGTATAGCGAGTTAATCCATTTTGGGGGGAGTTGAGGGGATAATATAATTATGATGCGTTCAAGAGTCTTACGGCCTGAGGGAAGAAGCTGTTACAGAACCTGGAGGTTCTGCTTCGGAGGCTGCGGAACCTCTTTCTAGAGTCTGCACGTTTTGTTTAAAATACCGATATACAGTACAGACCAAAAGTTTGGACACACCTTCTCATTCACAACACAACTGGTGGTCCCAACCCTATTGATAAAGCAAGAAATTCCACTAATCAACCCTGATAAGGCACACCTGTGAAGTGAAAACCATTTCAGGTGACTACCTCTTGAAGCTCATCGAGAGAATGTGTGCAAAGCAGTAATCAGAGCAAAGGGTGGCTATTTTGAAGAAACTAGAATATAAAACATGTTTTCAGTTATTTCACCTTTTTTTGTTAAGTACATAACTTCACATGTGTTCATTCATAGTTTTGATGCCTTCAGTGACAATCTACAATGTCATGAAAATAAAGAAAACGCATTGAATGAGAAAGTGTGTCCTAACTTTTGGCCTGTACTGTATATCGTATATCGCGATTCGGACTAAAAATACCGGGATATAACTTTTAGTCCATATTGCCCAACCCTAGTCATGAGTGAGCACAAAAATAAATGACTATTATTTTCGGAGTAGCGAAGTGAAGTATTTAAAGTAACAATGGGCGTGTTTGTTTTTTTTAAGAAAAACCTGCTTATGAAATGAGGCTGCGCAGCCTCACTCCACCTCGGACGTATAAGAGATGAAAGACGTAGATTACACAGATTTTGAACGAAGGACAATGAGCCTTAAAAGACAGCGTTCTGAAATCCTTCTCGGGTATAAAAACTGAGAAGATTGGCTTCGACAATGGCGACAGCTTACTCAAATCTCTTGTCCATTAGACTTGCTTACGTGGGTCAATTCCATCAATTTTACGAGGTAGCAAACCTTTGAAATGGTGTACAGTTCGTCTCGATGCGGTCCCTAGATTTTTTTTTGTTTGTACGATCCTTTTTAATCCAGTTTGTTGCTCTCTCTCATAATTCCGAGGGAACAGTACAGCCATGTAAACAAGAGCTTTGGCCAACAGTGGCTACCGCGGCCCCACAATGCATTGCGAAATCCCGTGCCCTTTCGAGCCTTGCAGACTGTGTCCTTACTGGGATCTTAAAGTCCTTCTGTGTTCTCTAGCTTGTATGAATTGAAGGGTGTAGCAAGTTTTATTTGATTGATTTTCTAAGTGTGGAATCAAAGCTAGTTGCATGAGCCGCAGCCAAAGCATGACAGCTCCGCTCAGGTCTGTCTTCAGCCGGCCTTTGATCGATTGTGACGGATAAAGAGCCCTGTGATCTCGCGAAACAGCGAGCTCGAGTGTTGATTACCATCCCCGCTGATAACGCCGCATGCTAATCATTGTAAACATCATGTCGTGCTTTGAAACGCTCAGGCTTATCAGTAATTGTTGTCAGTCTTACGAGCTTTTAATGAGATCACTGCGCTGATATGCCGAGTGCCAACAGGGCCCGCGTACGAGCGTGTGCTGCCTCAGTTGTGCTGGCTGATGGGGACATTTGATAGGCACTAAGTCCTCTTGCTGTGCTATTAATGAAAGGCAGCCACAAGCCGGAGAGCAAATCAGATAAAAGAGTCTTAAGGAGAGGCTGTCATGAAATATTGAAATATACAAGGCTTCAAAGCAGAAGAGGCCTCTCGGTCTTGTAAATAGGCAGACCCCCTGCAGTCCAGTCATGACCTCAGTCCCTGGACTAAAACCAGCTACACATGTACTCAGTTCGGAAGGTTTTTAGGACCGCAGAGGTCCTACTACTGTTGCGCTGTCATCGGGCAAGGCACTGAACACCCCAGGTGTTACCGGCTCAGGGGTGCAGTCAGGGCCACGTTAACCTAAGGGGGCGCCCCGGGGCTGAGTAGTTTTCAATTTTGGAATAAGGCTGTAACGTAACAAAATGTGGAAAAAGTGAAGCGCTGTGAATACTTTCCGAATGCACCTGATGTGATGATATGTGCTTGTGTGATCGCCCTGAGAAGGGAGATGTTTGAGTTATACAGATACGAGGACACAACTTTGTTCTGCTCACGTCTGTAATGACTGCCAAGGATAAATCAAATACCAAACAAGTACACGGTATTGCAACAAGTGAAGTTTGAAGTGAATTATATTTATATAGCGCTTTTCTCTAATGACTCAAAGCGCTTTACATCGTGAAATGATCTAAGTTACATTCAAACCTGTGTGGGTGGCACTGGGAGCAAGTGTCTTGCCCAAGGACACAACGGCAGTGACTAGGATGGCAGAAGCGGGGATCGAACCTGGAACCCTAAAGTTGCTAGCACGGCCGCTCTACCATCCGAGCTATACCGCCCCCAACAAATATTCATAAAATGCACAACAGTATTATTATACGCATATACATTCAAATAACATTCGAGTAGGTTTTCCTGTTCTTTGCACTAATAGACTTTACCTCAGTGTAACTGTATTGGAAGATGTCTCAACAAGTACCGTATTTTCCGCACTATAAGGCGCACCGGATTATTAGCCGCACCTTCAATGAATGGCATATTTCATAACTTTGTCCACCAATAAGCCGCCCCGGACTATAAGCCGCGCCTACGCTGCGCTAAAGGGAATGTCAAAAAAACAGTCAGATAGGTCAGTCAAACTTTAATAATATATTAAAAACCAGCGTTCTAACAACTCTGTTCACTCCCAAAATGTACGCAAATGTGCAATCACAAACATAGTAAAATTCAAAATAGTGCAGAGCAATAGCAACATAATGTTGCTCGAACGTTAATGTCACAACACACAAAATAAACATAGCGCTCACTTTCTGAAGTTATTCTTCATTCGTAAATCCTTCGTCTTCGGTGTCCGAAGTGAAAAGTTGGGCAAATTTACGATCCACTGGCAGATGTTGGCGTCGTCTGGCGCTGCCTCCTCGTCTTAGTGAAGGTGTGTTCGCCTTCTGTCATCCATTGTTCCCACGCAGTTAGCAGTCTAGCTTCGAATGCCCTGTTGACACCAATATCTAGCGGCTGGAGGTCTTTTGTCAATCCACCCGGAATGACGGCGAGTATTGAATTAAGCGCGTAAGCGTGTCTCTCAATGTGCTGTTATGAGCTAGCAAATATAACAACTACACTACCCAGCATGCAACGATAGTTACGAGCATGCGCGGTAGCCCTGAGAAGTTCCCACGCAGTTAGCAGTCTAGCTTCGAATGCCCTGTTGACACCAATATCTAGCGGCTGGAGGTCTTTTGTCAATCCACCCGGAATGACGGCGAGTATTGAATTAAGCGCGTAAGCGTGTCTCTCAATGTGCTGTTATGAGCTAGCAAATATAACAACTACACTACCCAGCATGCAACGATAGTTACGAGCATGCGCGGTAGCCCTGAGAAGCGTTGTTGTATGCTGGGAGTTAGAATGTGGTTATGAGCACGCTGTGAGAAAACGTTGAGAACTCAGTTAACACGCCTCGTCTGCATTATTTATAACTAGACAGACAACACACTTAATAGGAGCCATTTTGGGGTCTTTACATAAACACACAAATGGAAATGAAACGTCACATATCCCAGCATGCACCGCGCGCTTCTTCTACGGGGAAAAAAGATGGCGGCTGTTTACCGTAGTTGCGAGACCTAAACTTTATGAAAATGAATCTTAATATTTATCCATATATAAAGCGCACCGGGTTATAAGGCGCACTGTCAGCTTTTGAGAAAATTTGTGGTTTTTAGGTGCGCCTTATAGTGCGGAAAATACGGTACATAGAGACATTCACACGATACCGTAGGCCTATACTGCTTTAGTAACAAAAGTCACTTGTCCTTTCTTATTATTAAACAGACTACACTGAACTAGTCCCAGAAACTGTAGTAAATACACATTTCAGCAGAAATATACACAGATTAATCATTAACTACGCACAGTACCTTTCTATATATTTAACACTATTGACGCAGTTAGCATCAGCTTTGACATCGGCAGCGCAATTAGCTTTAGCATTAGCTTGATCATGTATAAAGTCGACTGAAAAGACACATATCATAAAAATATACCCTTTCAAACATGTTTAAGCACTATAAGGATACACTCAGGGGTAAAAACTATTTACATAAAGACACTTGTACCTGAGAAGTGAGATGTTTCAGTATACAGATTCGTTCTGTTCACGTCTGTAATGACTGCAAGGAAGAAGTCGGGTGTGTTCTAGTAAAGCTCCCATAGCAACACGCCCCCCTGCTGGAGCCCTCCAGTACTACAATGGCTCTTACCTTTACAATAACATTAGCTCCATATAATACAAATGACTGTGATTTACTGTTGCCATTAACAACAAACGTTTTTTTAAGATTGCAAATATAAAATGACATAGTAATACAAACCCCGTTTCTATATGAGTTGGGAAATTGTGTTGGATGTAAATATAAACGGAATACAATGATTTGCAAATCCTTTTCAACCCATATTCAATTGAATGCACTACAAAGACAACATATTTGATGTTCAAACTCATAAACTTATTTTTTTTTTGCAAATAATAATTAACTTAGAATTTCATGGCTGCAACATGTGCCAAAGTAGTTGGGAAAGGGCATGTTCACCACTGTGTTACATGGCCTTTCCTTTTAACAACACTCTGTAAACGTTTGGGAACTGAGGAGACACATTGTTTAAGCTTCTCAGGTGGAATTCTTTCCCATTCTTGCTTGATGTACAGCTTAAGTTGTTCAACAGTCCGGGGGTCTCCGTTGTGGTATTTTAGGCTTCATAATGCGCCACACATTTTCAATGGGAGACAGGTCTGGACTACAGGCAGGCCAGTCTAGTACCCGCACTCTTTTACTATGAAGCCACGTTGATGTAACACGTGGCTTGGCATTGTCTTGCTGAAATAAGCAGGGGCGTCCATGGTAACGTTGCTTGGATGGCAACATATGTTGCTCCAAAACCTGTATGTACCTTTCAGCATTAATGGTGCCATCACAGATGTGTAAGTTACCCATGTCTTGGGCACTAATACACCCCCATACCATCACAGATGCTGGCTTTTCAACTTTGCGCCTATAACAATCCGGATGGTCCTTTTCCTCTTTGGTCCGGAGGACACGACGTCCACAGTTTCCAAAAACAATGTGAAATGTGGACTCGTCAGACCACAGAACACTTTTCCACTTTGTATCAGTCCATCTTAGATGATCTCAGGCCCAGCGAAGCCGACGGCGTTTCTGGGTGTTGTTGATAAATGGTTTTCGCCTTGCACAGGAGAGTTTTAACTTGCACTTACAGATGTAGCGACCAACTGTAGTTACTGACAGTGGGTTTCTGAAGTGTTCCTGAGCCCATGTGGTGATATCCTTTACACACTGAGGGATCGAAGGTCACGGGCTTAGCTGCTTACGTGGAGTGATTTCTCCAGATTCTCTGAACCCTTTGATGATATTACGGACCGTAGATGGTGAAATCCCTAAATTCCTTGCAATAGCTGATTGAGAAAAGTTTTTCTTAAACTGTTCAAAAATTTGCTCACGCATTTGTTGACAAAGTGGTGACCCTCGCCCCATCCTTGTTTGTGAATGACTGAGCATTTCATGGAATCTACTTTTATACCCAATCATGGCACCCACCTGTTCCCAATTAGCCTGCACACCTGTGGGATGTTCCAAATAAGTGTTTGATGAGCATTCCTCAACTTTATCAGTATTTATTGCCACCTTTCCCAACTTCATTGTCACGTGTTGCTGGCCTCAAATTCTAAAGTTAATGATTATTTGCAACAACAAAAAAAGTTTATCAGTTTGAACATCAAATATGTTGTCTTTGTAGCATATTCAACTGAGTATGGGTTGAAAATGATTTGCAAATCATCGTATTCCGTTTATATTTACATCTAACACAATTTCCCAACTCATATGGAAACGGGGTTTGTACAACTCAAGAGCTTAATCTGCTACTTACAATCACTATATTCTACATACTGTCACACTTGCATGTAAAATGTGTGATATAAGGCTGTTCACTTCTGCATCTAAATGTCCTCCAACAAGCACACTAAGTTGGTCTTGTCTTGTCTCTTTAACCGCCAAAACAAAAATGAATAAAAACAATTTGTGCTTTTTTTATTTATTTATTTTTTAATCAAAATTAGGAAGTCAGGATTAATTCCTCACAGCCTGAAGCAGAGGGGGAGGAGCTCAGTTTCTGGCGAGCCAGACTTCAAAACCCCGCCAACAGAGGCATCCAAAAACTATGTGCAAGCTCACGCCAAAATGCATGATCCTTAAGATTTGATGCTTTGGCGTTGTTCAACACAGTGATTCTCAAACTGTGGTACGCGGGCTCCGTCTAATGGTACGCCAAATAATGACTTGATTAAAGTACAGTGTTTTATTTTCCTATATTCAAACACTGTGTTACTGTTCAAAATGTGTGCAATGTTACAGTAGCCAAAAATATGCCAAGTATGTTTAATAAAACCTCTGCCTTTTTTTTTAATGAATACTTGGGCCTACTACGGTACTGTACTTTAATGTTTGTGGAGAGCCAAGTGTCTAATGAAGTGGTACTTGGGAAAAAAGAAAAAAGTTTGAGAACCACTGGTTTCACATGAGTATTCAACTTTGTAACATTTGCAAGTCAGAAAAAATGAAATTCATAATAGGTCCCCTTTTAGTACAAAGTGCTTATGTAACCTTTATTTTGTTGGCGCACTCAGACAGGATCTTGCACACAGCGCTGTTATTGTGAAGGCTTGAAGTTTGTTGCAATGTTTGTTGAGTGTTGTTATGTTATGATTTTGTGTATACTATATTTACAGGGCATCACCACGGAGACACTTGAACATTTACTGCACATTCCATGCTCCTACCTGTGGTTTTTTGTTTTGCTATGTTGGCAACACTAAATTGGCCCTAGTGTGTGAGTGTGAGTGTGAATGTTGTCTGTCTATCTGTGTTGGCCCCTGCGATGAGGTGGCGACTTGTCCAGGGTGTACCCCTCCTTCCGCCCGAATGCAGCTGAGTTAGGCTACAGCACCCCCCGCGACCCCGAAAGGGAGAAGCGGTAGGAAAATGGATGGATGGATGGATGTTTTCAAACATGCAGGAGACATCTACCACTTTTTATGGCATTTTTGACACAGTCCAAATGGCATCTACAACCGAACCCACTTTTTTTTTCAGTGCTGAAGGTGCGCTCATGGGAGAGAGGCAGCACTTACACGCTCAAGAAGAAAAAAATGCATACTTCAAGAAGTTGTTATTATATAGGAGATATGTTAATAATATATATTCCATGTGAAAAAAATAATAAAAAAAACACCAGAAGGCATCAATTGAATTTGTTTAAATCAGCCCCTTCAGTAACACCTTAGCATTTTGAGATGTTGTTCAAATGTAAAGTGCAATACAAATAAACTCTATTGTTATTATTATTATTATTATTAAGTCACCCAGCATGAGCGTACAATTATAGAAGGTTGTTGCTGAATAGATGATATGTCTAATACTTTTTTTTACTGACCGTTCAAATATGTAGGATGGCGGATTCTCGTCTGTCCATAGCAGGATCAGCCGTGTGTGTAACTGTCAGTTTGCACACACTTTTCAGGCGTGCGAAATAAAAATGCTACTTTAGGTGCTGCAATCACTTTCTAGTTTAGTAAATCAGGCTGCGTGTACTAGGGATGTCCGATAATGGCTTTTTGCCGATATCCGATATTTCGATATTGTCCAACTCTTAATTACCGATATCAACCGATACCGATATATACAGTCGTGGAATTAACACATTATTATGCCTAATTTGGACAACCAGGTATGGTGAAGATAAGGTCCTTTTTAAAAAAAATTATAAAATAAAAGAAGATAAATAAATTAAAAACATTTTCTTGAATAAAAAAGAAAGTAAAACAATATAAAAATAGTTACATAGAAACTAGTAATTAATGAAAATGTGTCAAATTAACTGTTAAAGGTTAGTACTATTAGTGGACCAGCAGCACGCACAATCATGTGTGCTTACGGACTGTATCCCTTGCAGACTGTATTGATATATATTGATATATAATGTAGGAACCAGAATATTAATAACAGAAAGAAACAACCCTTTTGTGTGAATGAGTGTAAATGGGGGAGGAAGGTTTTTTGAGTTGGTGCACTAATTGTAAGTATATCTTGTTTTTTTATGTTGATTTAATAAAAAAAAAAAATTAAACAAAAAAACCAAAAAAACAACGATACCGATAATAAAAAATACGATACCGATAATTTCCGATATTACATTTTAAAGCATTTATCGGACATCTCTAGCGTGTACTAAATTATTCTCTTTGCATTTTCTCCTCCCAGTATTGTGGGTGTTCTGATGATCAGCATACATTTTGCATATTAATGGACCCATCCCCTTGTTCTACCCCATGGGAAGTGAGGGGAGAAGTGAGCAGCAGCGCTCGGGAATCATTTTGGTGATGTACCGTATTTTCCGCACTATAAGGCGCACCTAAAAACCACAAATTTTCTCAAAAGCTGACAGTGCGCCTTATAACCCGGTGCGCTTTATATATGGATTAATATTAAGATTCATTTTCATAAAGTTTCGGTCTCGTAACTACGGTAAACAGCCGCCATCTTTTTTTCCCGGGAGAACAGGAAGCGCTTCTTCTTCTACGCAAGCAACCGCCAAGGTAAGCACCCGCCCCCATAGAACAGGAAGCGCTTCTTCTTCTACTGTAAGCAACCACCCGCCCGCGTAGAAGAAGAAAAAGGGCGCGGATATTACCGTACGTTTCATTTCCTTTGTGTGTTTACATCTGTAAAGACCACAAAATGGCTCCTACTAAGCGACAGGGATCCGGTTCATGAAAAGACGCAATCTCTCCATCCGCACACGGATTACTATTTCACAGCAACTGATATTCCTGTGAACCGCACTGTGGATACAACGGGAGCACGTACGGTGAATATTCGCACCACAGGGAATGAGAAGTCATCCTTCACTGTGGTTCTAGCTTGCCATGCTAATGGCCAGAAACTTCCACCCATGGTGATATTCAAAAGGAAGACCTTGCCAAAAGAGACCTTTCCAGCCGGCGTCATCATAAAAGCTAACTCGAAGGGATGGATGAAGAAAAGATGAGCGAGTGGTTAAGGTAAGTTTAAGTTTAAGTCCATGTTGATATACGATTCCATGCGCGCCCACATCACGCTGGTTTTAATATATTATTAAAGTTTGACTGACCTATTTGACTGTTTTTTTGACATTCCTTTAGCGCAGTTAGATGCGGCTTACAACACGGGGCGGCTTATAGGTGGACAAAGTTTTGAAATATGCCGTTCATTGAAGGCGCGGCTTATAACCCAGGGCGCCTTATGGTGCGGAAAATACGGTAACCCCCAATTCCAACCCTTGATGCTGAGTGTCAAGCAGGGAGGTAATGGGTCCCATTTTTGTAGTCTTTGGTATGACTCGGCCGGGGGGTTTGAACTCACAACCTACTGATCTCAGGGCTAGGTTAGAATGTCCCACTTTAACAGATGCAATCCACTTTGCACACATTTAGTAAATGAGGATTGGGTGTGCTATCAAGTTTTTGCGTGTTTTAGTACATTCAAACCTTTAGTAATTCAGGCTCTTCGTCTGTGTTTCAAGTGGCAGTTTCTACATTGTTTAAGTTCTGGAGGGGGTGGCTCAGTGTTTCCGCATTTAACAGTAGATTCCGTTTTACACAAATAAGCATATAAAGTCAACTCGTTGTTTTCACTCTACAGGTATCTTAAGCATGGAGTGCCATGGCAAAGTGTTGAAAATACGCCCCGAGGCATTCGGACGTCGCTTGACTTTTGCAATGTTTTTTAAATTAAATTATGTCTTTAAAACAGGGACAGCATATATCATTCTTTTTTTTTTCATTTATTCATTTATTTCAGGCAATGACATAAAAAAAAAAAGTACAAGGTAGACAACACATAATATTAATTAATATAATGCAAAAGGTAATGTACAGTATGTAAGCATGATGATCCAGTTTTGCATGAAAGGGAGTGAGAGGAAGATAATCCCACCCCCAGTTCTCCATTCAGTGATTAATACATTGAGTTTCACTCTTACTTTGGTCAAGGATTATAATACAAATGTTGTATCATGGTGGCATTACCACAGGTAACAATAATTATTACACTGTAACAATAATTTGTATCAACAATGTAGGAAGAATGAACAATACCAACAATGGCATTTGACAAAATAGCAATAATGGTAATAGACAACACAGCAATTATGGTAAGGAAACATTGAGCACATGTTAACACTTTGAGACTGAGTTCAACAGCAAGTCAAATTAAAGACCCTCATCTCTATATTTGAACCAGACCCCATGTTTTTATAACAGTTTAAATCGATTAATAATTTGGCATTGCTTGTGTTGTAAGTCCAGTTTGTTCCAGAGTTTTACTCCGCATACAGACACACAAAAATAATTACGAGTGGTTTTAGCTCTTGGCAATGACAAATATCCAATGAACATACACGCAATATGTAAATATGTCAGGTTTTAGCCAAAGGCTAATTTCCGCCTGCCGTCCCCAGACAGGTTGGTGTTTACATACAATCAAATGACAATAACATTCACACAAAACAGAGAAAAGTCAAGATCACCACCACAGACTCAGTAACATTCCGGTAATTTAAAAGAGAGAGTTCAAAAAATAAGTAATTACTAGGGATGTCCGATAATATTGGACTGCCGATAAATGCTTTAAAATGTAATATCGGAAATGGTCGGCATCGGTTTCAAAATTATCGGTATCTGTTTCAAAAAGTAAAATGTATGACTTTTTAAAACGCCGTTGTGTACACGGACGTAGAGAGAAGTACAGAGCGCCAATAAACCTTAAAGGCACTGCCTTTGCGTGCCGGCCCAGTCACATAATATCTACACACACAAGTGAATGCAAGGCATACTTGGTCAACAGCCATACAGGTCACACTGAGGGTGGCCGTATAAACAACTTTAACACTGTTACAAATATGCGCCACACTGTGAACCCACACCAAACAAGAATGACAAACACATTTCGGGAGAACATCCGCACCGCAACGCAACATAAACACAACAAAACAAATACCCAGAACCCCTTGCAGCACTAACTCTTCCGGGACACTACAATATACACCCCTGCTACCCTTTCCCCCCCCCCCACCTCAACCCCGCCCACCTCAACCTCCTCATGCTCTCTCAGGGAGAGCATGTCCCAAATTCCAAGCTGCTGTTTTGAGGCATGTTAAAAAAAATAATGCACTTTGTGACTTCAATAATAAATATGGCAGTGCCATGTTGGCATTTTTTTCCATAACTTGAGTTGATTTATTTTGGAAAACCTTGTTACATTGTTTAATGCATCCAGCGGGGCATCACAACAAAATTAGGCATAATAATGTGTTAATTCCACAACTGTATATATATATATATATATATGTATCGGTTGATATCAGAATCGGTAATTAAGAGTTGGAAAATATCGAAATATCGGATATCGGCAAAAAGCCATTATCGGACATCCCTAGTTGTGATGAGTCTTATAAATCAACGTGCCGTGTCTGTCTTTTTTCTGTCAACTCTAAATGTGATATAAACATATTTAACTACTCAAAATTATCGGACATCTCTAGTAATAACTTTAAAAATAACAAAACTGTTACGAACTGGTCAAGGGGGGTGATCCCGGGATGCAGAGACGGGAGGCAAGTTTGAAATACAAAAAGTAATATATTTAATAAGTCCAAAAATGTAACAAAGAGCCATGGGGCAAAAAGTGCACACCATGTATATTAACAAAACAGGTTCCTCAGTGGTTGGCAGGGGGGGAGGCCAGGGTGCACCAAGTACTGCATAAAGTCTTTGTTGCCTCAAGGAGGCTAGGGAACAAACACAAAGAAGTTAGCAATAACAGGACAAGGGAAAGCAACGTACCATGAGGCGAAGTAGGTGCATGCACGTGCGGAGTTCAGGAAACAATGACCAGCAAGGTCAAGCTGTAGGTGATGCGCTTAAGTACTGGCGGGCTAATTGCGAGCAGGTGTGTCACCAGGTCCGCACCTCGCCGAGGATGAATCACTAAAACACAGGTGCAGACAACAGAGAAGGCAGGAACACACTAAAACACAACAAAAACAATTAAATAAAAATAAAAAGGAGGAATGTAGATGTATTGCATTGCACATAGCCCGATAAACTGCCAAGATATATTGCTCATAATGTCATTAACCTGTGACGTAAAGCAAATGCGACAAATGTGTGTTTACTTTCAAGATGGCGTTGCATGGGATGTTCGGCTTTGCTTGTCCTTTTTCTTTCTTTCTTTTGCCTGTCTACGTCAAGAAAAACACAGAATCATCGACAAGTGTCCCTTTTGAAAAAATGCATCTGATAGTTACGCCGTTACATGTTGGTCTCATGCAAGTTTCCAGATACAACCCGATGGCAAAGGGTGAAAGTAACATACAGATTAGGGTTGTACGGTATACGGTATTGGTATAGTACCGCGATACTAGTGAATTAGAGATGCGCGGTTTGCGGGCACAACCGCGGAGTCCGCGGATTATCCGCGGATCGGGCGGATGAAATTTAAAAAAATAAGATTTTATCCGCGTGCGGGTCGGGTCGGGCGGATCAATTAGATTTTTTTTTTTTTTTTTTTTTTTTTTTTTGCGGGTGGCAGTTAAACCAATTCGGAAATATATATACATAGTTAAATGTTGTTACCCACATACGAAAAACTAGCAGGCACCTGCTGCATATGCCACAACAGAAGAAAAAAAAAGAAAAGAGATGGACACTTTTACGGAGCGGAGAAGGGACGCCTCGCCGGTGTCCGGGACCGAGGCCCCTTCCCCCGAGAGGGCCCCACCGGGAGCCGTAGCTGAGGCGATCCGCGAGAAGGGCCCGACGCATGTCCAGGGTCACTACCGCGCCCACCGCACCGACACCCCGCCTCGTCCGCCTTCGCCGCGGCCGGCGTCACGCGCAGCAGGTAAGCAGCATACCTGCCCGCCACCCCCCGAAATTCACATTTCTATCACAATTATCATACTGTAAACATGGTAAGCTAACTTCATTAAAATTAATAGTCCTGTCAATAGCATGGAATTACAATTCAAATGTAGTTTTTTTGTAAGCCTTTCAAAAGAATTCAAAATATGAAAAATTAATGAAAATTAATTTAAGCCATCAGACACTTTGAAAAGTGGCACATCACATCTCTAATCATTTGAACTTTTCAACAGAAATAGCACTGCAAAAATATTAAGGACATACTTCTGTATTTTGGTAGTTATGCTGTCAACATTTAACAAGATTTCTTCAACTTGGACTTGAAAGCATAAATAGTATAAACACTTTTAACAGTATGTCGTGCTGTGAAATACAGCCGACAGGATTGCGCACCAAACACGAGGCAAGGCCAAAGTGCATGCATGGTGCAGGAGAAGAAAGGACTTCTTTCATTTAAGGTTTGTGATAAACCATCAAACTCATTCGTTAAAAGGACTCTATAGTAATATAAAGCGAATTTTTCTGGACATTATCATGCAAGAAAAGTTTATTTTTGGGACCGCGATCACCGCGTAATGATTTTTAAAGGTTGCATTACAAACATGTAACTGTCCCATGTGATCAGCCAGTGCGATTGGAAGTCCATGCTCAATTATTGCCTCCGTAAATAAAACTTCGGCATTTATCACATCCAAAGAATCTGTTTGGGCGACGAAAAACGTTGAAAGTTTTCCACTTGTATCGCTAGCAACGGCATTAGACTTGTGTTCTTTTGTCCCAACGTGGTCTTTTACATCGCTAATTCCTCCGTGTCCGATCGAAAAATCTTGTCTGCACAAGGTGCAATTCGCGTAGTTTTCACCCTTTTTTTTTTTAATTAAAGAAAAAACGTATTTTTTATCACTGCACCCGTAACCCGGAATAGGTTGATGAAAACCGTACGAATTACGGGAAAACCGGAGTAGTTGGCAGGTGCCTCACTAATGCCTTGCATCGTCTATATTAGATATACCGGGCGGATAGCGGGCGGATGCAGTTCTGATCAAATGTTAGATCGGGTGGATTGCGGATGGTTGACGACTTTCTGATGCGGTTGCGGATGAAATATTTGCCTATCCGCGCATCTCTATAGTGAATCATATTTGGTACTATACCGCCTTTGAAAAGTAACGATCCGCCACCCCCCCCCCCGCGCCTCCGTCGTCGTCACGTTGTGACATTGCTGGTTTACGAGCAGACGAGCATGTTCGGCAGTGCACAAACACAGAGTACTTACAAACAGACACAGTGTTTGGACAGAAAAGGGAGAACGGACGCATTTTGGCTTAAAAACTAACGATAAAGGTGAAGTTATAACACTGAAACGCCCACCGGAAGAGGTGCTTTAAGACATGGTCCAGCCCTAATCGGCAATGTTTTAGCTACTTCTAAGTTGCCTCCATGACGACAAATAAAGTACGTTTCTTACAAGTATCATCTCTGCAGGACGAGGAATAGCTAAACATGCTTCACTACACACCGTAGCTCACAGGCATCACAGTGTAAACAAACGCCATTGGTGGATCTACACCTGACATCCACTATAATGATACCAACTACAGAGCGTATCTAGTTGATGCTACTATGATTACGTTGATATTTTTTGGCATCACAACATCTTTTTTCGTTTTTTTAAAAGTTATATTATGTTTATAAACTCAGGAAATGTGTTCCTTGACACATGAGAATTTTGAATATGACCAATGTATGATCCTGTAACTACTTGGTATCGGATTGATACCTAAATTAGTGGTCTCATCCAAAACTAATGTATGGTATCAAAGAAGAGAAGAATAAGTGATTATTACATTTTAACAGAAGTGTAGATAGAACATGTTAAAAGAGAAAGTAAGCAGATATTAACAGTAAATGAACAAGTAGATTAATAATTCATTTTCTACCACTTGTCCTTAATATTGTTGACAAAATAATACAATTGAAAATGACACAATATGTTACTGAATATGTCAGCAGCTAAATTAGGAACCTTTGTTTGTTTACTTACTACTAAAAGACAAGTTGTCTTGTATGTTCACTATTTTATTTAAGGACAAACTTGCAATAAGAAACATATGTTTAATGTACCCTAAGATTTGTTGTTAAAATAAAGCCAATAATAAAAAATGTGGCCCCCTTTATTTATAAAAGTATCGAAATGTATCGAAATAATTTTGGTACCGGTACCAACAGTGCAAAAACTGAAATCTAAGCAAGATTAAATATCTCAAATAAGGGTGATATTTGCTTATTTTCTGTCTCATAAGATACTTCTTCTCACTAAGCAGATTTTATGTTCGAGTGTCTTACTTGTTTTAAGGGTTTTGGTCCTAAATGATCTCAGTAAGATATTACAGCTTGTTGCTGAGATTTGATGACCTATATTGAGTAAAACATGCTTGAAACTAGAATATCAACTGTTGCAAAGCTGAGTCATCAACACTTAAATATAAATAAAACTACTTTTTTAAAGTAATAATTTCTTATTTCAAGCATGAAAAAAAAAATCATGACTTTGACACAGTTGTGTCTCATAATTAAAACAGATGACAGCCAAATGGACTTTGCTGTTTTATTTTCAATGCAACAATAGAAAATACGTACTCGTATAGTAGTACAGTTGGTACAGTACAGTAAACTGACAGTTAATATTCAAACATTTGACATGTGACATTTCTAACAATTTTGAACAGAAATAGTTCATGCACATTCAGATAAAATCTTCAAAATTACAATTAAAACATTTTTGGCCGGGGGCCGGGCTGTATATATGAGCACTAATTGACTGAAAGAGCACGCACTTGGCGCAATGATGTCATGTTGTCAATGGAAAAATGCATTTTTAGACCATATGATTTGCCTGAGCGGCTAGGAGACCCCGAGAGTAACAAGCGGTTGCCTTGTTGCCTTTCCATTAAAAACAGTACATTAGTTTTAGTATAGGTTTGCTGGTTTCAAGAAATGTAATGCCGAGCGCATATCATTATGTCAAGATAATGGCACTAGTATTTACTTAATTTAAGAATATTTTTCAACATATTGAGCAAAAAGGTCTCTTTTTTTTCTACCAAGAAAAGTGCACTTGTTATTAGTGAGAATATACTTATTTTAAGGTATTTTGTGTTTTCATTGAGGTTAGCTAATTTTACTTGTTTTGGAAAGTCTTGACAAGCCAAATTTTCTTGTTCTATTGGCAGATAATTTTGCTTAGTTCAAATAAAATACCCCTATTTTTTTTTTTTTTTTTCTTGTTTCTGAACACTGACTTTTTGCAGTGAAAATATTGGTATCGGGACAACACTAATATAGACCTTTCACAAACATGTATTATCTTACAATACTGATGTAATGAGGCAGAAAACAAGGCGAATGCGGTGTTCTGAAGCAATAACCGACGGTAGCTTCAACCACGTTGCTGGCTTGTGGTAACCAGCGATGACAACATACAATTAACAAACAATTGAAAATGTGGCTTATGTGGCTGCGCTGTTTATTCTTTCTACATTGGTTAAAAAAATAGTATAGTTAAAGCTGCTTTAGAAAAATATACTGGAACATTTTATCAAGCAATAAAAAAATACAACAACCAATTAAAAACCAGTCAATATTTACGTGGAGTATCAACAATAGTAGCAATAACATGATGACAACAAATATGGTAATGGTCCTCACCAATAACGCCAATAACAAGTAGACAAATGTTAAGGTGCAATGACGCCCTAGGGCGGGGGTCAGCAACGCGCGGCTCTCAAGCCACATGTGGCTCTTTAGCGCCGCCCTAGTGGCTCCCTGGAGCTTAGATGAGGAAAATAAATATATATTTTGTTTTAATATGGTTTCTGTAGGAGGACAAACATGACAGAAAAAAATTGTTAGAAATCCCAATGTTTACATTAAACTTGCTTCACTGATGAGAGTATTTGGCACGCGCCATCTTGTCCTACTAATTTCGGAAATCCTTGAACTCACCGTAGTTTGTATACATATTTATGCCACTCTTTCTTTGTCTCATTTTGTCCACCAAACGTTTTATGCTGTCCGCGAATGCACAAAGGTGAGCTTTGTTGATGTTATTAACTTGTCGGAGTGCCAATCAGGCATATTTGGTCACTGCATGACTGCAAGCTAATCGATGCTAACATGCTATTTATGCTAGCTGTATGTACTTATTGCATCATTATGCTTCGTTTGTGGGTATATTTGATGTCATTTTATTTGCAGTTTCCGTTTCCTTCAACTTGGACACACACATCTTCACCTTTGGCCATTCTAAGCCAGTCATTTCCAGGAGTTATCAAACCCTCTGAAAAGCCTCCGTTTTAGTGGTTTTCCAATGTTGTAAAAATCCATCCATCCATCCATTGTTTACTGCTTGTCCCTTCTTTGGGGTCGCAGGGGGTGCTGGAGCCTATCTCAGCTGCATTCGGGCGGAAGGCGGCGTACACCCCGGACAAGTCGCCACCTCATCACAGGGCCAACACAGATAGACAGACAACATTCACACTCACATTCACACACTCGGGCCAATTTAGTGTTGCCAATCAACCTATCCCCAGGTGCATGTCTTTGGAGGTGGGAGGAAGCCGGAGTACCCGAAGGGAACCCACGCAGTCACGGGGAGAACATGCAAACTCCACACAGAAAGATCCCTAGCCCGGGATTGAACTCAAGACTACTCAGGACCTTCGTATTGTGAGGCACATGCACTAAGCCCTGTGCCACCGTGCTGCCAAAAATGTGTAGAATAAATTATACATTTCAACATTTCTGTCAACAAAGATTTGTGTCAGCCTGCGACACATAGTCATTTTGATAGTAGGCTAAAATAACTAGTATAGACACTTACATCATGTGTTGTCTTCATTAGAACACTTATATAAGGCTTTACATTTTTTGCGGCTCCAGACATTTTTTTTTTTTTTGTATTTTTGGTGGCAGAGGGTTTAGTGCATCTGCCTCACAATACGAAGGTCCTGAGTAGTCGTGAGTTCGATCCCGGCCTTGGGATCTTTCTGTGTGGAGTTTGCATGTCCTCCCCGTGACTGCGTGGGTTCCCTCCGGGTACTCCGGCTTCCTCCCACCTCCAAAGACATGCACCTGGGGATAGGTTGATTGGCAACACTAAATTGGCCCTAGTGTGTGAATGTTGTCTGTCTATCTGTGTTGGTCCTGCGATGAGGTGGCGACTTGTCCAGGGTGTACCCCGCCTTCCACCCGATTGTAGCTGAGATAGGCTCCAGCACCCCCCACGTCCCCGAAGGGAATAAGCGGTAGAAAATGGATGGATGGATGGATTTTTGGTCCAATATGTCTCTTTCAACATTTTGGGTTGCCGCCCCCTGCCCTAGGGGTTAAATATCTACCAGTCCTTCCAAAGGAGTCTACCATTGGTAGAACACAACATTAAGAATACCATTGGAAACTCCTCAATGACCAGCGGGGTTCTATGGTGGGATGCAGAAAGGGACAAGAGGGGAGGATGGGGGAGGGCGGACCGAGAGCTCCCTGCTGCCTGTCTCTCTGACAGCTTTTGATGTCCGTCGCCCATCTTGTGCCCCCCTCAAGGGACTATCATGAGGCCCGCACTCTGGAGCTGTTGAGTGCCAAGAGGGCCTGAGAGATGACAGGGGCTGTCTCTTAAGATGCTTGACAGAACGGTCTTGACGGGGCCTGACTAATCCCTTCGCTCGTACCCCTCGTGCTGGGTGTCGCTCAAGGGGGTGGGGTCAGACAAGGTCTTACAGGAGGTTTCGGTGGTGATTTCCTGTAGTGCTTTCTTTTTAAAGGACCCAGCAGGATTTTTCTTCCTCCCTCCTGACTCCCTCTTTTTCCTCTCCGCTGCCTCCCCTCTGGTTCTGCTCCTTTATCTCCCCTTGTCTCCTCGGGTGGGGGTTTTGGGGTTGCAGCGCTACGTTTTTTTGGGGGGGGTTTTTTGTGGGTGGTTGTCTGCTAGGTCCTCCCAAATATAAAGACATGTAGATTAGGTAAGGAAATGCAAGGGTCTGAGGTTTGACATGCACTAGTGGTTAGAGTGTTCGCCCTGAGATGGGTAGGTTGTGAGTTCAAACCCCGGCCGAGTCATACCAAAGACTATAAAAATGGGACCCATTAACTCCCTGCTTGGCACTCAGCATCAAGGGTTGGGTCTGGGGGTTAAATCAACAAAAATTATTCCCGGCCGTGGCCACCGCTGCTGCTCACTTCTCCCCTCACCTCCCAGGGGGTGATCAAGGGTGATGGGTCAAATGCAGAGAATAATTTTGCCACAACTAGTGTGTGTGACAATCAGTAGTACTTTAAGTTAAAGTGAAAGTTAAAGTATTAATGATTGTCACACACACACTAGTTGTGGTGAAATTTGTCCTCTGCATTTGACCCATCACCCTTGATCACCCCCTGGGAGGTGAGGGGAGCAGTGAGCAGCAGCAGTGGCTGCGCCCGGGAATCATTTTCGGTGATTTAACCCCAAATTCCAACCCTTGATGCTGAGTGCCAAGCAGGGAGGTAATGGGTCCCATTTTTATAGTCTTTGGTATCACTCAGCCGGGGATTGAACTCACGACCTACCGATCTAAGGGCGGACACTCTAACCACAACTTAACTGTGCAGGGTTTCAGTCTGGATGAATCTACAGTTTGATTCTTCAGGAGGGAAAGAAAACCGCTTTAAATTCCTCATTTGTAGTGATTCACTAAGATGTGCTTAGACCGATGACAACAAGTATTAAGTCTGATGCAGTGGCGTAAAACACTTTTTAAAAGTTGAAAATCTTCCCCATATTTGGAAATGCAAAAGTTGACAGAGAGAGAAATGTCGACTTTCTGAGCGTGGTAAACGCTCCAAAAAAACTAACCATTAACTCAAAGAAACAACTCAAAAGAAAATAGAGAGTTTAATGATTCCCGAGCGCGGTCACCGCTGCTGCTCACTGCTCCCCTCACCTCCCAGGGGTTGGAACAAGGGGATGGGTCAAATGCAGAGGGTCATTTCACCACGCCTAGTTGTGTGTGACTATCAGTGGTACTTTATTATGACAGATTATTTGCCTTCACTGCAAACTGGTTTAATATGTGTGATTGATATGTGGCCAGAAATTTCCATAAGGTGTAGCGTTAAAATACATTTTTCAAGCAAGGAATGAGTTGTTTTTTTTAAAGTAGTCATTTATTTCAACCTAGTAAAGAACATGCAGACTGTTTGTTTGTCTAAAAATAAAAAAAAATTCAAAGTTTATAAGCTGTGTTGCTGTATATTTTCTTAAATTATAGTATGCTATTGTGAGAACAATACCACCAAATCCAACACATTTGCTCTACATTTATTTATTTATTATTCAATTTGTAGCATGAATATGCCATATGACACCTGGTGGGGAAAACGGCTAATTGGGCCCAATTTTGACACTTTCCCCTCACGGTGTATTTACTTTTTGTTACCAGCCATTCACACATTAACATATATGTTTTTAATTGTTTTGTAAGACAGTGCATTTATACTCTTGTTTGGGGTGTCCCGCACACAATGTCTTCAGTTTTAGTCAAGGCATTTAAAGAAGGTAAACATGCTCGGCTATAGCCACTTCACAACAGCTAAGCACACAATAGCACACAAGCTGGTCATATATATGTAATAAGAGCCCTTCATTGAACAATGTTGCAGTCTAAAACAGTACATTTGTCAATATAAACAAGTATCAAATAATTATAGTTGTCCAATGACTACTTTACATTGTATCAAAGTGATGTTTCTTCAGTGTTGTCCCATGAAAAATGTTATCAAATATTTGCAGAAGTGTAAGGGCTGTATTTGCTTTTGTGAAGTACTTTCGGATTTAATTAACTTTATTGCCACACCAGCACAGAGACGGAAAAAATTCCCAAATTATGACACTTAATTTAGGACCTGTGGTCCCGGATTTAGCCCAATGAGTATCACAAGAACGATGGTATGTACAAACCCTGTTTCCATATGAGTTGGGAAATTGTGTTAGATGTAAATATAAACGGAATACAATGATTTGCAAATCCTTTTCAACCCATATTCAATTGAATGCACTACAAAGACAAGATATTTGATGTTCAAACTCATAAACTTTATTTTTTTTTTGCAAATAATAATTAACTTAGAATTTCATGGCTGCAGCACGTGCCAAAGTAGTTGGGAAAGGGCATGTTCACCACTGTGTTACATGGCCTTTCCTTTTAACAACACTCTGTAAACATTTGGGAACTGAGGAGACACATTTTTTAAGCTTCTCAGGTGGAATTCTTTCCCATTCTTGCTTGATGTACAGCTTAAGTTGTTCAACAGTCCGGGGGTCTCCGTTGTGGTATTTTAAGCTTCATAATGCGCCACACATTTTCAATGGGAGACAGGTCTGTACTACAGACAGGCCTGTCTAGTACCCGCACTCTTTTACTATGAAGCCACTTTGATGTAACGCCTTCACAAATGTGTAAGTTACCCATGTCTTGGGCAATAATACACCCCCATACAATCACAGATGCTGGCTTTTCAACTTTGCGCCTATAACAATCCGGATGGTTCTTTTCCTCTTTGGTCCGGAGGTCACGACGTCCACAGTTTCCAAAAACAATTTGAAATGTGGACTCGTCAGACCACAGAACACTTTTCTACTTTGTATCAGTCCATCTTAGATGAGCTCTGGCCCAGCGCAACTGACTGCGTTTCTGGGTGTTGTTGATAAACGGTTTTCGCCTTGCATCGGAGAGTTTTAACTTGCACTTACAGATGTAGCGACCAACTGTAGTTACTGACAGTGGGTTTCTGAAGTGTTCCTGAGCCCATGTGGTGATATCCTTTACACACTGATGTCGCTTGTTGATGCAGTACAGCCTGAGGGATCGAAGGTCACGGGCTTAGCTGCTTACGTGCAGTGATTTCTCCAGATTCTCTGAACCCTTTGATGATATTACGGACCGTAGATGGTGAAATTCCTAAATTATTTGCAATGGAATCTACTTTTATACCCAATCATGGCACCCACCTGTTCCCAATTTGCCTGTTCACCTGTGGGATGTTCCAAATAAGTGTTTGATGAGCATTCCTCAACTTTATTTATTTATTGCCACCTTTCCCAACTTCTTTGTCACGTGTTGCTGGCATCAAATTCTAAAGTTAATGATTATTTGCAAAAAAAAAAAAAGTTGATCAGTTTGAACATCAAATATGTTGTCTTTGTAGCATATTCAACTGAATATGGGTTGAAAATTATTTGCAAATCATTGTATTCCGTTTATATTTACATCCAACACAATTTCCCAACTCATATGGAAACGGGGTTTGTAAATTAATTGTGATCCTGATGCACAAATAGAATGTAAAACCAATGACAGCAAACCAAACCAAATAAAAGCCCAGTTCAGCACAGTTGGAACACGTGTGGAAGTTAAATGTACTTTTTGTACTGTGTTAAATTGACTTGTCTTGTATTTGTCATGACATAAACATGATTCTGTCTAATTTGCATGATGGTATCAATGTATTTGTTGGTTGTTCTTAAATTATGTAATGTGTGACAAGGCAGAATAGTGTGATGGTGTGAGTACGATGGGGGGTTTAAGCGTTTGAGGAGAGGAAGGTTAAACCAATTTCCTTGTCTCTACTGGTTTTGTCAGGCTAATTCCATGGCGGCGACATGACACTGATGGTCAGTGAAGCGAGAGCTCTTTTTTTTGCGCTCCCAACGTCAACTGGATCTAATTATAGCCTACCAGATCTGATTATTGCCTACCAGATCTAGATAATGTCGAGCATCGATCAGGCCGTTTATTCTGAGTGCCCACGTTCTGCTCTGCTTTCAGGGCTTTAATGCTAACACACACATCTGGTTGGCAGCACAGAACAGATTTTTAAAATCTTCATCTTGGAATATTTGAAACAGTTGAATAGACGAGTGTCAGCTTTTACTAATTAGGCTCCCTCCCCCACTGTTGTCATGTTTGCTGTCCCAGTTTAGTTGTGAATGCTGGATGCACTTGTCTCTGTGTGTACGAGTGTTTGTTTGCTTGCACAGCCATGTGTCTTCACATTAATAACAGCGGTGAGTGACAGATTAATTTATGTCTGGCTCTGTGTCTGAGGAATTGGGAAGAAAGAGCCTGTCAGCGCTGCTTGTTGGGAGGAGGTAGAGATTAAAGCCAGTTGTCACTGACAACCCACTGCAGGCTTAGGGAGATAAGGTCGAAAACACATTTTCAAATAATCATTATTAATAGGAAACCATTGCAAGCAAGGATGGACCAGGAGGAGATTCATTACGTGTCCATGCACTAAATTAGTTTGACTTCTCAAAGAGTTCGGCTCTAAATAAGCATCTTAAAACCCATGGAAACACCTTAATCCGATTGTGTTCGGTTTTTGAAAAGTCGGACTAACACACCTGGATTATGCGATTGAAAACCAGGTCTTTTGAAGCGGTGTGTGCGACCGGAGAGGACCCTTAGTATCGCGCGTACGCCAGTCTAAACGCGCGGGATACAACCCGGAAGCAGATAACATTCAATTAAAACGTAGGCAACAATTGTAATGAACTGTTAATTTGCTTCACAAATTAAGAGAACAGAACATTTTGAAGTGCATCGATGGTAGAAAAAAAAGATTTATTTAAGAAGGTAGCTAAGGAAATGTAAAATGCCGGTTTAAATCGGACACCCGGACAAAATACGAATGAGATGAAAGATAATAAAGCATGTATATTAAAGGCGAATAATAAAGCGTACTAAAACCTCTTCACGCTGCGTTTGTGCAAGCCAACTGATTACCTTTCCGCACAATGGGCATGATAGAACAATAGCAACCTTCCTATGGATACCAATCGAGGCACGAACGGTCTTTTCCTTCGGATTTAAAAATCCTTCAATCAATCCACAGAGCCTTTGAATGAACTTTGAGACATTCAAAAGTTTTGTTTCCATGATTTTCGTACGAAAGTTCCTTCGAAAAAAAAACTCTTCCGCTGCCTTTCTTTGCATCCGACCCGATAAATTCTTGGTAGTAGCCTCATGTCCGTAGCGCAAATCAAGATAACTTTTTTGTTGCTGTCGGCTATTTAACATCAGCATAGCCATTAGAAACGTAATATTTGTAATCTGTGCCAATATTGTTAAAACAAGTTGTAAGGATCCGCAAATCCTCGTGAGACGTCATAGGTTAACTGGAAAAGTAATTCAGTTATCCATGCTAAAAGGAAATAAGTGTACAGGAGGCACATGGCGTATGACCAGTAGTCGCATTTGAGAGTGTGCATGGGCACTTGGACTTCACACGTAGGTGTAAAAATACAAAAAAACAAACTATTTGGGAAATCAGACTATTTTAGTGCATGGAAACGTAGGTGGTTTTTATAACTAACTACAACTACAACTTTTACCTAACACAACCCATCGACCCCACCACATTCCACCCCCAGATTGGAAATAATTGTGTATAATTTTTTTAATGCTCTCTGAGTGTCTATCATTCACTGTTTGCTGTAAATATTCTTCAATGTTGTGACCTACTTTTCTACATTATTATGATGTCTATTAATGAGTCTGGTTTTGATGATTAACTTGAATGATGACTGTGTTATGCTGATAGTGAATAATTGTACCATGAATGGATTATCAGATTATGGTTTATTAGGTTTATTAAGACATTATGGAGTAACAATTGGTTTGAAGTAACATGGTTTGAAGGCTGTGTAAAAGGGCATCATTTTGCATCCAATCTTGGAAAAAAGATCAGTCTTCAGATAAATCTGATAAAGGCTTTTAACATATTCGATTGCTTGAACTCGTTTTACAGTTTTCTGCCATATTTCAACTGACATCCAATGTAATGGCAGAAAAGCTCATGAAGCCGCTCCCCTGTGATTGTAATCGAGAAGTTCCTGTAAAATGACACCTTGGTTGTTTGTCAGGGGAAGGTCTAAACGGCTGTGGTTTTGTTTCACTGGAGAACTGACATCCATGAAAGGAATACAAATCGATTAAATGTCTTTCAGGAGCTGATAATAGATCTGTAATTACCGAAGTACTGCATCCATCCATATGTTTGATCTTAGTACCTCAGTCTACAGTATTAAACAGATGATGTTTTGAAACTCTTTGTAATGTGTGCAATGAACTCTGTTTTCATTTTATTGGTATTAAGAATAATGTGCAGTGAGGAATGTGGCCGGTGGTGGTTGTAATCACAGACTTGTGGTTGCACTAAAATCTCATAAGTGTTTCAAATAAGGAACAGCAGCTCATTCATAGCAGCTGCTGGAAATGACTGGTACACGTTTTCAGGCTGTTAGTTATGTAAATACAATTTTGGAAAACAGTTGTTCCATGTGCTTAAGGAAATGTTTTCCCTCTCAAAGTGCAAGAAGTACATATAAAATACATATTTCTGCATACTATAGTGACTTTTGCAATTCAAAAGTATTTACTGTGATCTACAACTGTAAATAGATTTGTTTTATCATTTCGTTTGTTACCATCTATGAAACAAAATGTACAAATGTAATATTAGAATTGATTAAATAAACACATGCAGTACCAAACTACACCAAGTGAAAGGACTTTAACCAGCCACCTGAGGCCAAGCCATTCCGCCTCTGAGTGGAGCTTAACATTCTTGGTTCTGTATGTCATCGGTTTGCCCATAAACATCCAAGGAAGAGTCCATACAACCAGGACCTATTTTGGACAACTGTACCTCCTCCAATGTGTAAGGGTTTGTTGAAATAATTTCCAATTACTTCAGGTTTGTAAGGGTAGGTCCAACCAATGGACATTTAGGCCCAATCCCAATACACCCACTCACTCGTTACCACTAGCCCTCACCCACTACCAGTGCATCCTCCAAATTAGGTAAAAAGGGTTAGAGCTTTTTAATCTTCCCTAGGAGTTGGGACACCACTTTTTGTGTTACTGCATAGTTTCAGTGGCGGGCCGTGCGTTTCTCACCTAGGCCTTCAGTGATGACCTTAATGATTACCTCTCAAAATACCATAATTTATGTCACCACATATCCATTGCTGGAGAAATTCTATACAGAAACACATTTACTGTGCATTTCATTACCTCAACAGTGTACAAAACAGGTTTTTTTCTGGCGCATTTAAAAATCAATAAACCCACATCAGCAATTAAAACATATCTTATGTGGTACTGTCAAAATTAAAATTGGAAAAAACATATTAAACGTGAAAGAATAAAGAAATAAAATACTTGAGCTCACAATTTGTAGCACCCATTTGACGCCGTATAAGCCAGTGGTACCGCTCGTAGTCGCTTGATTCGAGTGGAAGTGGCGGGCATTTCCCCATTTCATTGCCTGCCGGGACAAATGAGCTAGCTTCCGGGTTTGGCCGAGATGTAGTTTCTGTCTGAATATCCTTCTTTAAAATGGCCTTGGAAATATATATCTGCCACCTAATCAACGTTTTGTTCTCCTTCTTCGTGGGTTAAAAAAGTGAGTATCTGTGATTTCTCTGCCAGCCCGGTATGGCTACGGCGCAATACTTCCTGCTTTAGTAAATTGAAATTGCAACTTGTGATTGGATCCTCACTTCGGAATGACAAGTGAGTATCCAATCACAGTCTCGTTAACATCCTAGATAGGCTAATGTCGACAACTTGTGATCTGAATGTCTATTGCAACTGTCTATCAACTGTATGTGTTCTCAAATTCATCTGCTAACGGTCCCGGGTGTGGCTCTGCTGATCTGCATAGCACCGCCGCGGCTCAAACCAGTGAGTATCCAATCACAGGACACGTAAATGTCACGTTCAACGTGAGGCCACCTAGAAAGCCTTACTGACAACAACTCGTGATCTCATTGGCTATCTCAATTATCTATCAACTGTATGTGCCGGTTCACTTACAGTGCACGGACGCCTGCATTGTTGATTCTGAAGGCCCCGGGCAGATTTCGTACAGCATGGCAACATAAACTAGCTGAATTCTGATTGGATACAAACTCACACAACAGCGCTGGAAGGAGCATAATATGACATGAGGAGAATATGAATACTTTTAGATATTTAGAGAAAGTAAAATGAAAAATACTTTTATCTTTAGTTATGATCATGATTTCTGGTTATGTTAGGCCAGCAGAGAAGGTCTTGCTGGCCCTGACGGCACACCACTGTCTGGGATATATTAAAGCTACGTCCATGTCGCAGACATGCTGACTACGCTCCAGGCAATCACATGTGTCTCGTTTACTTCATCAAAACACTTGGTTTCGGCAGTGCTGTTTTCGGTGGTCAAAGTCTTTTTTCGGCGGCCACATTTTTGGTACATCACTAATCAAAAGTGCGCTTAATAATAGGCTATATATAATTATTCATACTGTAACGACCTGCTGGTGGTAATGTAATGTACAAGCACCGTCCGTGCTTGTAAGGGGATTTGACGCAGGATGAGGAAGTGTTGTTCTGTGAGACGAAAGTGTCTGCACGGTAGGTAAAACCTGTTGAAGTTGGGCCGGTTGTCATCACAATATTGGCAATAAAAGTTAAAAAGAGCGCCAGACTTTGTGTGATTTCTTCTGGAGGCTTCAATACTATATTTAATTTGGTTTCACTTAAAAAAAATATATATATTTTTTTCAAGCTGTCGCAGCAATGATTTTTCCATGGCGGTGCGCCACTGTGAGTTACATTGAGGATAAACTACAGGCTTATCTTTTATACTTTATATTTTAGTCGATTTGCTGTAATTTTAGTAGACAAAAATGTGTAATTCAGATGACTAAAATTAGAATAAAAATAAAATACATTTGCGTCAAAGGACTATGACTAAAATTAAATTAAAAACTTGTAGGCAGAAGGGTAACTGCTTTGTTCTGCTCCTTGTGCTCCCATTGTGAATGTTTACATCAGTGTTCAGGTTGACACTATTGCTTCTGTTTTCAGTAGAAGTAAAGCTGTCTGGTCCTATTTGCGTGCCACAACCCTTATTGCTGGTCTTCTTGATACATGCTTGAGTTGAATAAAGAATTACACTGTTTTGTTTGTTTTTTAGGTTTTGGGATGAACTGCCCCTTTTTAGTGGGAGGAAAATAATTTATCTGCACTGCAGGAGTGGTCACAGAGCCATTGTTCAACCTGAACCAAATAAATTGGGTTTGTGACACAGCAAACCAGTTGTGGTGGAATCACAAGCCTGATCAGGATTTACCAGACCATACTGTGGCATAACAACAAAGTGTTGCATCCCATTCCAGAAATTGTCATGGTACAGATGTGCTATTTGTGAAGCCTCCATGGCTTTTAAAATGCTGAAATTGCCTAACCGACTGAATCAAACTATGCTGCTTTGTGGGGAAAGGGTTGAAGTGGCCCTTAGAGCAAACTGCTGAGCTCTGCTACCTCTAGCACCATTATGTTCTGTAGTTGACCCTGAAAAAATAAACTGAGTTTTTTTATTTTTCTAAATCCCTCTCGGGCTCTATAAAGTTATCACATAATTATAGACTCTGTAGTTGGGCTAAGTAGCAGCTTGTGAGGGTATAGTGTGAGCCTTGTCAAGGTGGGCATGGCGAGCGCTCAAAGCTCCCGTTGAAGGCTGAACGACCTTAAAGTGCTTTTTATATCAATAGTTGACCTACCTGCAGGCCTGCGGAGTAGGACTCCCAAGTGCAAAACATGGTTGCAAAGAAGAGCTTTTCATGAAGGACTTAGGCTTGCCAACTTCAGGAAAAAGAAGTAAGGGACAACTTGATGCAGGGCTGGTGTTTTCCAACAAGTGATGCACCTCTTTCAGTTGTGCATATGGTAGTGCAAAAAAATGATAATAATGCAGATTTTATTCATGTATTGGTGTACTTGACAGGGTCAGTGTAATTAATATTGCTGAAAATACACCAGAATTTGCTAAACGGCTGCTTTTCACCTGGCTGTGAAACTACCTTAACGCTATAAATATGGATTGTCCACATCTTCACATCATAACCCAATAAATCGAACATGTTATTGTTTATTAGGTTGTAGTGTAAAAGATGTATATTAAATGACAAATTACACTAATAATGCCGTAATTAGTATAAAGATTAAAGACACGTGAAATATTTATTCAACTAGTTTGACAGTTACAAAATTAAAAGGAATAGGTGTGCCAAAAAAATGTGTTCATATCCTTATTGTGATTCTCATTTATAAAAGTCCTGAATCGATTTTTAACGTTTAAGAATCGGTTCTTAAAAGTAATTTTTTTAGGCTATTTCCACACTTACCGGTACTCATATCAAATACGTAAAAAGAACCGCTTTCGCAACCTATGACTTGTTTTGAAAAGGTTGTAATATCACTTACAGTATATTCCAAATAATATATTGCGAATAATCCGTTTGAATCAAGAACTTGTCACCCCAAGGATCGGTTTCGAATTGAATCGTGAGGTGTTGAAAGATTCACATAACCTGTTTTTCCATGAGAAGGAAGAAAGTGAGTGTAAAGGACAGTGTTGAGAAGAAAAAGTGGGTGATAATCATTGAATTAAAAAAATAAATCAACAAACTTGGCAGTTTGGCACTTATGGCACTGCTAATCGACGTGGCACGATACTGAAGCAGGAGCCAGCTTTTTTTTTGCCAGCCAAGGGCGTTAAAATAATATGTAAATGGCAGATATTCATCCAGGAAAATACGGGAAAGCTGCTGATGGTGTGTTTGACGAAGAAGCAGCTGGAAGAACATACTGTAGAAGTCCGCTCTACATAGTAGAAACAACCGGCACTTGGAGCGGCACATTGCCCCAAAGTGGTCCGGAAAAATTAATGTATCATTCGTTTATAATGTTTTACTCATTTGAAACCACCACAGGAGAATCTCTACATGTTTTTTCATACTTCTTTCTTTTTAAAGTAAAACAAAAAATTACTAGTATTTTGCTTTTCCTATTTTACATTAATATCAATGAAATCAAATGTAAAAAAAAAAAAAAAAAAAAAAAAAAAAAAAAAAAAAAAAAAACATGGATACCATGCATTTAAACATGTCTGCAAATTCATATGATTCGATGTGAATTTGAGCTTGCAGCTAAACAAACGTAGAAGAAGACCAAAGACGACCAGGAGAATTGAGATTATGCACAATGGGACATTTGGACGCTTTTGTTGGCATAATTACATTTTTTTTTTTTTAAATTACACTTTTGTTGACATAATGTCATGTTCAAAAAGTGGCAATACACATGGTGAAATATTATTGATATATACCACAAAGAAACAGTCTGTCCAAAATATTTAGGTACAAACTACTTCCAGGTGAACGCAGCCATCAGACAGATTCATAAACATTGCGTTTAAAGACTTGTTATTTGGAGATGTCTTTTAGTCTTTGTTTAAAAAAAAAAAACAAGCGAAAAAGTGACATTGTTGTTTTTCTATTGTTAGTTTCAAATGGAAAAACAAATGAATTGCTTACCTTCCAATGTATTTTTAGCATTATATCATACATTATATACTGTACGGCTTTTAGCGCGTATTGACGTAAACCCCCGTGCATAACATGTGCACACGCATTAGCTCTGTGTGTTGGTAGCTAATAATAGCAATATGGATAGCTAAGGTTAGCTATCACTGAATATGATATGTTATCATAACAACAACATAACTGCAAATTGTTAGTCACTTTTTTTCGGACTGTTTTTGTATGTGTGCACGCGCTCCCTGTGTGTACGAGTGTACAAGACAGCGGGGGCATGACAAGCATGAACGCCGAACAAATTCCTCAGACCGATTTTTTATTCAATATAATTTTTAAGGAGCGCTGTAAGTGGCTGATCCGTTGGCGGTCCCGTCTTGTCCCCTTGTAACGTATGTCTGTTCTTAGTGGGACTGTGCGGAAAATTAAATTTCAGTTCTTATGTGTCTTGTACATGTTAAAGAAAGGACAACAATGAAGCATCTTGAATCTTGAATCTTAATTGTAAAGAATAAAGACACTTTAAAAAAATGATGTTAAACCACCAATGGTAAGCTACCCTGTGGTGCTGTTGTTATATTTTTGGTTTGAATAAAGTAACTGAGAGCAAGTTGCAAACAGCTGAGCCCCTTTAAAATGATGTATTTATTACTAGTTCTTGTATTATTATTATTGTTATAAATATTGTATTGAATTCCTATGGTGAAGGTGTGGTTTATATTTATTCTAACAGATGGATTAATTTATGTTGAAAATGTATCTGAAATAAAACTGTCACAAGGGCATGACATACAATAATAAAATAGCATTTGGTAACAACATAAATACAACCTAAATAAATTAGTAAAATCCAAATGAAAACCAATAGTACACAAAATATCAATAGAAGTGCTCATTTTAACGCAACCAAACCATTCTTAACCGCAATCAATGTGCTTCTTTTGTTGAGAGTAATGCAAATATTGAAGTACATGAAATTGTCATGTGAAAAGTTCAAACATGTGTATGTGTTGATGAGCCACAGCTGGAGAAAAGAAGAGAAATAGATGGAAGGTTGTACAGGCGACGTTGAAATACTATTGCTAGTCAGATCATTAGTGTTGGAGGCACTACATATAGCTAAATTGTCTGCTAACAAGCAATAATTTTATTTTTTTCTTTAGTGCCATTTTTGCATTCTTTCCCTGCATCCTAACTCGTCAGATGCGGCATCTGTGCGCGGACGCCGTCTTAGCAAGAGATTATTTCATCACCGATGGACTATATTTGTTATTTCATTACAGCATGTCCTCATTACATTAAAACACCATGGTGAATGAATTAACACAACATTTATTGGTGGAAACGGGGGTTTTATTTTATTATTCACGACTCGGTTGGTAGAGCGGCCGTGCCAGCATATTGAGGGTTCCTGGCTCGATCCCCAGCTTCCGACATTTTGGTCATGTCCCTTGTGTCCTTGAGCAAGACACTTCACCCTTGCTCCTGATGGGTTGTGGTCTGATCTTGAATCTTAATTTCCCATCGGGTTTATTAAAGTATTTCTGATTCTGAATCGCGATTCATTCGAAAAGAAAAAATTTTTACACCCCTAATAGGTTGTATTCACCTGACGTCACATCTGGCTCATTAAATATGCAAGGCTCGAAGTGGCGCTCAAATAATGCCCAAGTGAGCGTCTGTTGTCTAAGCGTATTGAGTGGCATTTTGCCTCTCTCAAAGAAAAATGCCCCTTGCTTGCGTTGTTTTAGGCTGTTGGAACCGTTCAAATCGCTTTTCCAAGCGTTCATCTGTTTTGTCGTGTAGAATTACGACTCGAGCACCAGATAGTTCGACATGTCTGGGAACTCAATTCTATTGCAGTTTAATGTTTTGCTCGTATGTGCTTTTTGCAGTAATATGTAGGCCCCTTGCGTACTCAGATAGTCCGAACTCTGTTTGCTGCACGGTAGCCATATTGGTTTGGTTGGCCACCACTAGGGCACAGTGCGTTTCTCTAGTGACTCAAAGTGATTTTACATAGTTAAATCCAATATCTAAGTTACATTTAAACCAGTGTGGGTGGCACTGGGAGCAGGTGGGTAAAGTGTCTTGCCCAAGGACACAACGGCAGTAACTAGGATGGCGGAAGCGGGGATCGAACCTGGAACCCTCAAGTTGCTGGCACGGCTGCTCTACCAACCGAGCTATACCGCCCCGTATAGACTAAATTGCAGTGACGTGCGGTCACTAGAGGCAGGTGAGGCCCCGCCTCACCTGCCATCATGGAAAGACAAAAAATGTAAAAAGAAAAAAAATTTATTAAATTGTTATATGTATTCAGTGATTATACTATTAAGTTATTTTCCATTTAACTTCACCAGTTTTAGATTATTTTTTATTCAAAATCGCTGAATTTTCACATTTGCCGTTCAAATACTGAGAAGAGACGGTGCGGTGATCAGCAGCCAGTTGAGGCACGTCACTCAATTGTGCCTCACCAAGGATTGCGCAATGACTCGGCTAACTGCTGGCCTGCTGTGCAGTGAGACCGTATTGCTATATGATCTATATTATACATTTCCATAGTTTAGTTAGCTGAGGTATTTAATGTACAGTGTATTTTGTCAACAACTGTATGTGTGTAACGTATTTATTGTGCTGAGCAGTCATAAAACTGCTGCAAAGACGCACTGGCTGATGCTCGCAGTAATCCCGTCTCCTGGTGCCGGTTAATGCACCCCCCGACGTGAGCGCCACACCAACCAAAGCCACACCCAAACCCTCCACGTGCAAGACCGAATCCACCCAAAAAAACTTAACAAGAAGCCAAAAAGTGCAAAAACAACAATGCTTGCGCCGGAGGAGCCGTACGTGAACAACTGCAGGGACACAACATTAGGTACACTTGCAGACTGCAGCACGGATTTCATATTTCATTCATTCACAACTCCTCCAACACGAACACCACTGTTCCCGCACTTATAAGTAAAGGTAAGACCATAACAACCTTTTTTTAATTAAATGTGCTTTTTTGTGTGCTACAGTTTGTATGTGTAAAGTTAAAGTTAAGTTAAAGTAGCAATGATTGTCACACACACTAGGTGTGGTGAAATTTGTCCTCTGCATTTGACCCATCCCCTTGATCACCCCCTGGGAGGTGAAGGGAGCCGTGGGCAGCAGCGGCGCCACGCCCGGGAATCATTTTTGGTGATTTAACCCCCAATTCCAACCCTTGATGCTGAGTGCCAAGCAGGGACGAATGCTGGTATGAGCTTTTAAACATAACCTGTTAACTGCTGCCAATTAAATGGTGAATAAGATACTCTTTAGGGTTCATATGTTTGTAAATCTGACTGTGATGAAGTCAGTGCCTCACCAGCCATGAACCTCACCGCACGTCACTGCTAAATTGGCCCTAGTGCAGTGGTTCTTAACCTTGTTGGAGGTACCGAACCCCACCAGTTTCATATGTGCATTCACTGAACCTGTCATGTCTGTGTGATCATGTTTTGTTTGGCCATGTGCTTTTTTGGATTTTGTCAGTTCCTGTTTTTTCATTCCCCGTTTTGTTTCCATGACAACCCATTAGTTTTCACCTGTCCTCATGTCACACACCTGATTCTTTTGCACTCACACACCTGTTGTTAATCATGTCTGTGTTATTTAAGCTTTTCATTTTCTGTTGGTCGGCCTGGCGACATCACATTCATGCTCTGCACTCTTGATACACTCCTTACACTCTGTTTCATGTTCATAGTCCATGCTGCCCTGTTCACGTCATCGCAAGTAAGTTTTGTTGATTAATGCCACAGTTAGTGTCTTTTGTTTTTTTGTCCATAGTTCTGCCTTTGTGCGAGTTTTTGTTTTTATAGCCAAGTTTTGCACTTCCGCCCTTGTGCGCGCCTTTTGTTTATTCCTTTTTTGAGTGTTAAAATTAAATATGTATTCACCTTCACGCCGTGTCCGGTCCAAATCCTTTGCACCTCGGGAAAACAATCCACGCCAAAGTCCACGTCTTGACAGAACCCTTCTTTAGTGAAAAGTCAAAAGTTTTTTTTTTCAAATTCAAGACAAGTTATATGTTTTTGTTAACACTTTAGTATGGGGAACATATTCTAAGTAACAAAGACTTACCGGTAATTTTGAGTTTTTTGGACACAAGGGGAACATATTCTAAGTAACATGGTTAGGGTTAGGGTTAGAGGGTTAGGGCCAGGGTTAGACGGTTAGGGTTATAATAAGGCCATGCCGTTTAAAGCATTAATAAGTACTTAATAATGACTAGTTAAGAGCCAATATGTTACTAATTTGCATGTTAATAAGCAACTAATTAATGGTGAATATGTTCCCCGTACTAAAGTGTTACTATGTTTTATTACTGGTGCACAAAATGAACCGTGCATGAACATCACCTTGTTCAAAGAACAAAACCAACACAGTGCATGAACTCACAACAAATTACACACCTGCAAATCAGTGTGACTTCTGCTGTTGCCGTATCCGTAATACGCCCGATAGGGAGAAGTTTTTATTTACACGATGAGTCGGGTGTGTTTTGACCTCTACCGAACCCCTGAGCCCGACTCACCGAACCCCTAGGGTTCGATCGAACCCAGGTTAAGAACCACTGCCCTAGTGTGTGAATGTGAGTGTGAATGTTGTCTGTCTATCTGTGAGGAGGTGGCGACTTGTCCAGGGTGTACACCACCTTCCGCCCGTGTGCACGGTGCACCCCCGGCGACTCCGAAAGGGACAAGCGGTAGAAAATGGATGGATGGATGGATGTGCTTTTTGCAGTAATATGCGTACTCAGATAGTTCTGCACGGTAGCCATATTGGTTTGGTTGACCACCACTTTGATCACCGGACGTAAACAAGTCAGGAAAAAGTCACCCATTCAACTCATTCTCTTTCTATGCCACATCAATATGGAATGCACACCCAACAGGTGTAAAAGAAAGTGCATCTCTATCCCCCTCCACATCCCACCTCCCCGGATTGTAAATAATCAAATGTAAATCATCAAATGTATATACATTTTCTTATGCTTTCTGAACTCACTATGTTCACTGCTCGCTGTACATATCCTACCAAGTCAGACCTACACTGTTTCAATGTCCATTTCTCAGATGATGCAATTGTTGATGACTGAAGTGCTGATATCAACCAAACCCCCCCCCCCCCCACCGCCCCAAGCCAACCCCCCCCCACACCCCTCTCCACATCCCACCCCCCGGATTGTAAATAATGTATATAATTCAATGTGTCTGATGATTAACTTGTGTGATGACTGTATTATGCTGATAGTATATATTTGTACCATGAATTGATTAACGTGGACCCCGACTTAAACAAGTTGAAAAACTCATTCGGGTGTTACCATTTAGTAGTCAATTGTACGCATACTTGCCAACCCTCCCGGATTTTCCGGGAGACTCCCGAAATTCAGCGCCTCTCCCGAGAATCTCCCGAAATTCAGGCGGAGTTGGAGGCCACGCCCCCTCCAGCTCCATGCGGACCTGAGTCTGCTTTCCCACAATATAAACAGCGTGCCTGCCCAATCACGTTATAACTGTAGAATGATCGAGGGCGAGTTTTTGGTTTCTTATGTGGGTTTATTGTTAGGCAGTTTCATTAACGTCCTCCCAGCGCGGTAACTACACACAACAACAGCAGTCACATTTTCGTCTGCCGTAAACAGCAATGTTGTGACACTCTTAAACAGGGCAATACTGCCATCTACTGTACATGCATATGTGACAATAACATCTACGGCTTTTAGAGAGTGCAGTGCAAAACTGCGCACACAACAAGGAGACGAAGCAGAAGAACGAGGAAGATACAGCCGTGGCGACGCTGACGACGAGTAAGATGAAGAAATACGCTTGTAAGTTCCAAGCCACAGCTGCAATTGGACCTGGATAGCCTCCGGGAAGAAGTAGTGGACTACCAAGTGCTTGGCAGTGAAGATCTTCCTCAGGAAGCAAAGATTGACCGGTTTTAGGCCATGCTAGGGAGAGATGGAAGATTCCAGACTCTAGTGCATTTGATGAAAGCACTTTTGTGCGTGCCACACAGCAATGCATCATCAGAGAGGGTGTTCAGCATGGTTAGAATAATAGTGACAGAGAATAGAACAAGGATGGACAATTCAACCCTTAACTCAACAATGAGTAGATGAGTGTTATGTGTGTATATGTGTAAATAAATGAACACTGAAATTCAAGTATTTCTTTTATATATATATATATATATATATATATATATATATATATATATATATAAAATAAATACTTGAATATCAGTGAATTCTAGCTAGATTTTAATAAGGCCAATCTGAAGACTGTACTCCCTAAGTTCTACCAGCACGTGAAGTGTTCTACAAGGGGCAAGAACACCCTGGACCACGTGTATACCAACATAAAGCACGCGTACAGAGCTACACCCCTCCCCCAGCTTGGACAGTCAGACCATCTTTCCCTCCTGCTCTCTCCTACCTACACCCCCATCAGACGCCAGGCCAGGCCTATCACAAAGACTGTTATGACCTGGCCTGACGATGCACTCCCCAAACTTCAGGACTGCTTCCAACACACAGACTGGGACCTCTTCCAACAACAGGAGCTGGAGACAGCCACAGGAACGGTGCTGGACTACATAAAGTTCTGCATCGGGAATGTGACTGTGGAAAAAACCATCCGGGTTTACCCCATCAAGAAACCCTGGATGACCAGCCAGGTCCGCACACTCCTCAGGGCCCGCGACGCAGCCTTCAGGTCAGGGGACAGGGCACTGTACAGTGTTGCTAGAGCCGACCTGAAGAGAGGGATTAAAAAAGCAAAGGCGGACCACAGGAGGTGCATAGAGTCCCATCTGTCCAGCAAAAACTCACGGGAGGTGTGGCGGGGCATTCATGACATCACGAACTTCAGAGGCTGCAATATGACAACTGCGGATCAGAGTGCGACACTGGTAGAGGAGCTTAACTGTTTCTTTGCCCGTTTCGAAATCCCCCAGCGACACTCATCTGCTCCAGCCCTGCCCCCGCCCCCACCGGGCTCCGGCGCCACTCCACTCACTGTACAGGAGCACAGTGTCAGACGAGTGCTCCTGGCTGTGAACCCCAGGAAGGCTACCGGACCAGACGGAGTACCTGGAAAGGTGCTCAGGACGTGCGCCCACCAGCTCGCTCCCCCCCTCACCAGGATCTTCAACCTCTCCCTGGCTCAGGCAGTCATCCCATCCTGCCTGAAGTCATCTACAATAATCCCGGTGCCGAAGAAGTCTCCCATCACCAGCCTGAATGATTACCGACCAGTGGCCCTCACTCCGGTAATCATGAAGTGCTTCGAGCGACTTGTTCTCCAGCACATCAAGGACCATATCCCTCCAGACTTCGACCCCCACCAGTTCGCATACCGGGCGAACAGGTCCACAGAGGACGCCATCGCTGTTGCTCTCCACTCTGCTCTGAACCACCTGGAGCAGCAGCAGAGCTACGTCCGGATGCTCTCTGTGGACTATAGCTCTGCCTTCAATACAATAATCCCGGACAGACTCTGCAATAAACTGGACACTCTTGGCCTCCCCCCTCTCACAAACGCCTGGATAAGGGACTTCCTAACGGACCGACCCCAGAATGTGAGACTTGGCCCGCACCTCTCATCCTCCCGCACGCTGAGCATCGGCTCCCCACAGGGCTGTGTGCTGAGCCCCCTCCTCTACTGCCTTTACACTCATGACTGCAGTCCGGCCCACAGTGACAACCTTACCGTCAAGTTTGCCGACGATACCACAGTGGTCGGGCTCATCTCCAGGGGTGACGAGGCTGCCTACAGAGAGGAGGTCCTGAAGCTGACGGCCTGGTCTTCGGAGAACAACCTCGCTCTCAACACCAGCAAGACCAGAGAGATCATCGTCGACTTCAGGAGGAGCAGCACCGACCCTGCCCCCCTCTACATCAACGGCGAGCGTGTAGAGAGGGTCCACACCTTCAGGTACCTTGGAGTCCACATCTCTAATGACTTCTCCTGGACAGTCAACACCACATCAAACATCAAGAAGGCTCAGCAGCGGCTACACTTCCTTAGAGTCCTCGGGAAGTACAACCTGAAGCCTGACCTGCTGCTGACCTTCTACCGCTCGTCCATCGAGAGCCTGCTGACCTACTGTATTACGGTATGGTACGGCAGCTGCACTGCAGCAGACAGGGAGAGGCTGCAAAGAGTGGTCAAGACGGCTCAGAAGATCATCGGCCGCCCTCTCCCCTCTCTGACGGACATCTACACCTCCCGCTGCCTCAACAGAGCCAGTGCCATCATCAAGGACAGCGCCCACCCTGGCTCTGACCTGTTCCACCTGCTGCCCTCTGGGAAGCGCTACAGGTGCATTAAAACCAAAACAAACAGGCTAAAGAACAGCTTCTTCCCCAGGGCCATAACCATCCTGAACGGACTGCCCCATTGTCCCTCATAACTGCCTTCTCTTCGGTGCAATAACCCATTCCACCAACCACCCTGTTTTTGTTGTGTTTTTTTTTTTTCATGTATTTATTCATTTCACACCATATTCATTGCACTTCTACATTTTTTATATTTTTATATATTTGCACATTGTTTTTCTAGCATGCACACATCGCACTGTATGGAATGGCCTCAATCTCGTCACCTTGCGTAATGACAATAAAGCTGATTCTGATTCTGATTCTGATTCTAAATATAAATGAAAATATATGAAATACTTGACTTGGTGAATTCTAGCTGTAAATATACTCCTCCCCTCTTAACCACGCCCCCAACCACGCCCCCTCCCGAAACCGGAGGTCTCAAGGTTGGCAAGTATGATTGTACGGAATATGTACTATACTGTACAATCTACTAATACAAGTTTCAATCAATCAATAAATCAATCAAAAACCCGTCCCAATACAACCTAAACTGAATTTTCTTACAAAGTGAATTTTAACGAATTGAGTTTTTGAACACACAAATATTGCTCAAAAATATTTATTCAATTAAACTTTAACTTTAATATATTAAAAAAAAAAGTTCACAAAATTGAAAATACAAAACAATCAGTTACATAAATTCAGTGTCCAAAAAAGCTTTCGTCAAAAACACACACAAGAACCTTCATTCAATCGGGAATCGTAATATTTCAAAATAAGAGCCGATTCCGTTTTTGGAGGTACGGTTTAGTTTCCCTTCCCTCGCGGTGGGAGCAACATCCTGGCGTCTGACATCATCTGCAGTCCTCAGTGGAAGAAAGCGTTCCCCTCCTTTTCCCCTTTCGCTCCTCTCCCTGCTCGCAGTCTGCTTTGCGCTGTCGGGTCGCCTTTTCTTTTCTTTTTTTTTTGCCCGCCATTTTACTGCGAACGTAAAGACGCGATGTGTCACCCAGCGGTGAAGCGCCTCTAGACCCGGAAGTGGGTGGACCCGACCCGCCGTGAAGGCATCAGCGGCGCTCCGGCACTTGGTCACCGAATGGATGCGAGTTGGTGTGCCGTGGAAGGATGGAGAGTAGAAAACTACAAGAAAATAACTGCCTTTGCGAATTAGGCTTGATGGTTTGAGCTGCTTCCCCCCCCCCCCCTTTGGATTGCTTCTTCGGTGCAAACACAACCGGATCCCCCGGACCTCTTTTGGATATTGAGGAGAATAAACAACAACAAAAAAAAGGATATTTTTTTCTCCTGCTCGTCGTGCTTTCTAGAAAGAAGCTTCGAGACTCACGCTTTTCTTTGTCCGAAAGGTTCTGCTTTTTGGGGGTGCTTTCTTTCTCCTTCTTCACCTTTCTGTCAGCATGGCGGTCATTCGTGCACACGGAGTAGACTTTTTTTGTGGAATATACCGTTTCAAAAAAGAAGATTGACAACATACATTTAAGGTACAATAATATCTGACTTTAATTGCTGCTACAGTTCTATTGTTGACGTTATTCCAGCATTGTATTGTGTAGTTTATTAGTACATGCAGACTATTAACACAAGCGTACTAAGAGAATACAAATATGCTGCTGGCAACATAACATTACATATGCTGCTAAAATAATATTCTAAAGGTATTTTTAAATGGCAAATTATAGTCAACATGTGCAGCTTTTAATCAAATGTAATTGTCTTGCTTCCTTCACGTCCTTGGTGAAATCCAACAGAAGCTTTGAGTAGGAATAATTTAACAAAATATAGTCAGCTGAAGATTTGGTGTTATAGCTGTGCTATATTTTTATTGTCCAGTTTTGGTTTCAAATCCATATTTGGGGAGTTATTATTGAAGACACCGTCTTGGCGGCTTGTAGTTGTAGAGTCACGGAGCAACAGTGCCCCCACATGGACAAAAACTGAAGTGACGTTTGAATCTGACGTTGACATTGTGTTGAGGTGATCAATATTTATGTGGTTGACGTCATTATGTCATGTTTGATAAATACAAAATAAAAGATACGGTTGTGAAATATCAAATATTTAGCATGGTCTATTCTATTTAATTTAATTTTGATGTATTCGCTTTATCTCGTGTATTCCTATTTTTTTTACTTGAATTTAAGCCACACATTCTTATTTGTAACATTTGTATGTCTTATTCTTTCCCAAACAATGCACAGGTAGTGTAATTTTTTTAAACTCCTATTTGCTTATTGATGTTTTTCCCCAGCAAGAGGAAATGAACACAATATAAATGTAAACAAACATGTGAACTAGTGTCAACATTGCAGTTATAAATACAGTGAGTTCTGCTTTTTCTGACTCCTTTTCAGGCATGTTGATGAGTACAATGTAACCATGTGATGTTTCTTAAATGTCAAACTAATACACAATTCCATATTTTGTTGAATAAATGGAATTGAGCAACATCAACCAATTGTTTAACATTTTCTTAAAAAAAAAAAAAAATTCTAATTCTTCTGCTTTTTTTGTAGGTTTCTGATGCCAGCTCAGAGAAATTTTTCAGCACAGCTGCACTTAAAGGTACAGGTATGTTTTATTTAAATTTGATACAAGTGAACAGGTGTATTGCTATCTTGTAATTGTTCCGACATGGTGACATTAGCAAGGTTGTATGCAATGACAGACATGTCGTTCTGGACTTTTGTTTACCACGTACGTGTGTGATATGGCCGTTTTGAGGCAAAGTCGTGTTCCAGCACCGGGAGCTGTGCTGCAGTCAGAGGAGAGAGATGTTCATCTATTTATGGCCACATGCGACCTCATTATCAAGTCATTAATTTGATGTTAAAAGTATTATCCCCTCTCTAAGGTGAATGGACATTCCTGTGTAATGAGGGGGCGTTAGCGGGCGGGCCGAGAGGCGAGCCTTTAATACGAAAGTTATGACCCCGTCAGGGCTGTGGCAGAAACCGAGACGATTGCTGCTATCATGTCGCTGAGCTCATTTCCCCGCACTTTTTGTTGGCACAGACACATTCTCCGCATAGAGGCCTTTGATTTGTGGCGTCCATTGGGGGTGTCTCAAAGGCCTTGACAGGGAGGCTTCCTTTTGAGTGTGCTTCTCCATGGACTGATTTGGTTCCCTTGAAAGGATTAGGACCTCCTTTGTGCTGCTTAAATCAACAGAGGGCTACCCTTCCTTTGAAAGGACCGGGCCGGGGAACGCAGTACGCAAAATACGCTTATTTTCTCCTGTGCGGTCATCTCCCCCACCCCCCCCACCCCCCGGCCCATATATCCATCTTAACATCCCCTTTTCATCATCACCAGCCCTTCCTCCTCCCTCGCCATATGTCAGTGTCCCTTGCAACAGGCTAGTAAAAGAATCCAGGTGCTAAAAGAAGACGGAGCGTTGGTATTTTTATGGTGTTGGGATTAAAAGGTTGGCGGGTTTTTGTTGGCGAGGATTAGCAGCACTCCATAGGATCTAAACCTCAAGACCAACAACACATCCCATTGAATATACTGCTTACAGCCTCATTGATGAGTGTGTGTGCATGTGTGTGTGTTGTATGTGTTTGGCAGGTGCAAGTCATCTACATTTGTGTGATGCTGTGTGTGTCATTTGGTGGCATGTAGTAGTTGTGCAAGACAACTGCAACAATAGTGGGAATGTAGAAAAAAGTAGTGTTTATGATTCACAAAGCAAAAATATGACCACTAATGCTACACAGCTTTACTAGCTGCAGTCTATGTAAGAATGTCTTGTAATATATTAATAAGCATGGGTATTGTTTACGTTATTACAAATTCTAAACATGTCGCTTAAAACAATGCATTTGTATTTTTAAGGATTTTGTGTTATACAAGTTGAACTGGATTCTTGTTAAATATTTCAGTTGTGTAAATACAATAGTAATGGGCTTTGGTTGGAGTAAAATTTTTATAAACACAAACTATAACAAGAAAACCACCAACTATATTATAAGTCCTCCTAGGTTTTTTTGCGGACTGAAACAAAATGTCTGAATTCGCGACAAATTTTTTTGAAAGTTACGGCAAAAGTTGCAATGTTTTGAGGCATATTTTTTCAATAACATTTAATGTTTTAGGTGTTCCTTGTAACCTTAACCTCAAAAAGCACAGGATTTCAGCAAAAATCATAAAACAAATACTGTATTGGTGTTTTACTTGTTTTATACCACACATACTTAAAAAGAATAGACACTAAATGGCAGTCAAAGCACATACTCCAAGCCCACTCTCAAAGTACTGTTCTAATTAATTGTAACTAATAATAGTAATGATATGTTATAATTACAAAAATAAACACCTCCACAGGCTGCATTACTGTCTTCTATCTACTCTGTCATCCACAAGTTTCAGACATTCTTTGTGTTTGTTTTACACTTGAAAACTGTTTGTCCAGCTTAAACATTTGTTTATGTTCCAACACATTTGCCCCTGCATGTTAAGAGCATTAGCATTGCAAATATGAATATGTTTGTAATTATCTTACCCTGGATGAATACATTTTAAATAAATGTAAACTCGGAAGTAAATGTTTACATACCACATTTCTCAGAAGGCTTTGCACTTTAGACAGGAACAGGAAATAAAGTTAAAGTTAAAGTTAAAGTTAAAGTACCAATGATTGTCACACACACACTAGGTGTGGCGAGATTATTCTCTGCATTTGACCCATCACCCTTGATCACCCCCTGGGAGGTGAGGGGAGCAGTGGGCAGCAGCGGTGGCCGCGCCCGGGAATCATTTTGGTGATTTAACCCCCAATTCCAACCCTTGATGCTGAGTGCCAAGCAGGGAGGTAATGGGTCCCATTTTTATAGTCTTTGGTATGACTCGGCTGGGGTTTGAACTCACAACCTACCGATCTCAGGGCGGACACTCTAACCACTAGGCCACTGAGTAGGTCTGAGCTACGCAGGAGGATGGAAATTATGTTGTTTGATCAATTAAAGTTTTGATATTGTTGCACATTGTTGGTCCTGCTTCATCGACACAAGAAACAAACATGAGTTTTGATTAGACAATTGACATGCACGTTTGAGCACTGCTCAGAAACATATTTGATTGGTGAAAATGACGCTGATTGGCCAAAATGTGCGGGGAAGTTGTGGGCATTGGACAAAGTTTTGAGGCTGTGTATAATTTCCGCCCACTTTGCGTGCGTTGGCGCGATCGCGACATTGTGAATTCCTAGAGGGACTGGAATATGTTACCATTAGTGGTTTAATAGTTGAGTTTATAGGACTAGATAGTACAAACCCTATAGATAATTGGTACTTGGTGTAGCGGTGGGGATGAAGGGCTAAACACTTCACAGGGGTCTTCAGGTGAGCACCCTCTTCCATTGGTGTTTTGTTGAAAAGCCCATAACACCTCCAAAGGGCTCACAAGCGACACCTGGCATCCCAGGTATGCCCCCCTCTGCTTTTACCCCTCTATGGTCGCTTTGCAGCCCAGTTGGGGTCCTTTCTCTTCATCCATAGCCAGCGGCTGCTTTGTTCGGCAGCATCTGACAGTGACTTGACGGCTTGTCTTTAGGCTTGTCCCCGCATTCCCATTCCCTTAAGAAGCTTGGTTGTGGACGTGGCAGCAAATCCTCTACACCCAACCCCAACCGGAAGAGCCTGTGAAGGCCAGCCATGTTGTTTTGCCTCAGTTGCTATGTCAGAGTACTTCAGTCGATTTGGTCTTTAAGATCTCGTAGACCGTTAGCGGCCAAATCAGGTGCGGGAGCAATCCAAACTGCAGGCACCACAGTTTCAACTTGCCAGGAAGAAAGGTCTTGTCTATACTGACAAAGCCTTCGATGGTTTCTTACTTCAGCTGATCACTCCGGTCTGCATCCTAGAGGCTTGCATTGTACCTTGTCCTTGGGACTCGACTGCCTGTTCTGACACCAAAGGAATGAGTGTATACATTAATTAAGGGAGAAGTTGAAATACCAGTAACATTTCTTGCAATAATTATAATTATATGTTTGCATGGGTCAGACTCAAAATTATAGCAGGAACGGTATAAGTACTCAAATTATAATGAAGTTATAAAAAATAATTAGCATTAACATCTCAGGGCATTCAAACGATCGCAACTGGACTGCTTGGTTTGTCTTGGAAGATGTTTCGCCGCTCATTCGAGTAGACTTCATCAATTGGTGCTCATAGATTTAGGACTAAGTCTAAGCCTACTCCGATGAGCAGCGAAACGTCTTCCAAGACAAACTAAGCAGTCCAGTTGCGATCGATTGAATGCCCTGAGATGACAATGACCTTGATGGATGAGAACCTTCATAGACAATTATCATTAACGTTATACTTTTTTGTATATTGTGTATCTACATTTTAAGCAAAAGCGTGAACTATTATATTAATTTATTATCTTAAAGTGAAGCTGCACTTTTTGGGGGGAATTTTGTTCACACATTTTTTTTACAATCATTCACAATCATTATGAGAGACAAAAACACATATCTTTTTTTTTTTTTTTACAGATTTTAAAGATGATAAAAAACGCTTGAAAGATGTGGCTAATGGGAGTCACCACTGTAGCCTTCAAAGCCCTTTAAACAACTTCAAAACCCTCCATCAACGTTTTACATACACACTGCAAGTATATATATATATATATATATATATATATAATGTAATAACAGACAAGTTCATAACAATATGTAATATGTACAAATTATACGACATTTTGATCATTTTAATCAATGCCGAGACTGATTTATTCAGCGCATTGATTACCGTTTCCATAGCAGTGCACGTCCGACTTCTGGTAACAACTGTGTGTTCTGGAAACAAATACGTGAGTGTTCTAATCATGGCAGAATCGATAACAGACAACGAAGACAACTATTTTTGGACAAATGAGAATTCACAACCTTATCTTTCTGAAGCTGAATATATGGAGGATGAACTGCTGCTTGTAAAAGCGAGCACAAAGGAAGCGTGAGTGAGGTGAAAGTGACTTCATATATATATAAATATATATATATATATATATATATATATATATATATATAGTCATTGGTTGTAAAACATTTGAAAATTATCGGTTCAAATTTTCATTCTCGTGCATCCCTAATATTTAGCAAAGGTCATTTTGATGGAGCAATGACTCATTAGTTTGCAGCTGTTTCGCAAATCCCTCATCTATTTATTTCCTATCATCATGCATCATAAGAAAGTATTTTCATTCTCGCTGTAAGCATAATCTGTATTTTTTCCCGATGACTTACTTTCTCTTCCCATGTCCCAAACGTTGAGGCTTGGTTATGACCAGGAAACAACTTTATTATGTAGGAGTCGTTAGATGTAAGCTTTAATTAGCATGGCTGTCAGTGTGTCAGTGTTTCTGCAGGTGTTATTACAATATGCAAAGTGATGAATAAACGGTATGAGACTGAGTTCAGTGCACAGTGTAGTGACTCTCACCCAACTGCCAAACACGTATTTCACCACGCTTTACTGGAGTTAATGTGAAAATGAAGCGCACTGTGTCGGTGAAGTGTGTTGGGCTTGAGTTCCTCCATCACCCGGGGAGGGAGTATAAGTGTGATGTGGAAGGTGTAATTTTCAGTGCTGATGGCATTGTTTAAAAAAATAACAGAGACAAAAGCTAGGGTGAGCTTAGAGCTGAAGAGCTCCCTGGATTGCCATGAAGAGCTCTGTCGGCTACAAAGTGTCCTAAAGTGTGTGACTTGTGTGGGAGGCTTGTGTTTCTCTCATCGCTTCATTCTCTCGGTTCCATGAGAGCTGGTGATGGAGCTGTGTGCACTTCATTCCCGGGCAGCCACCTGCTGTAATCCCAAGTGATATAGTGGGTCGCCCCGCCGCCCCTGGAAGCCATTCAGTTAACTGGAAAGAGAACCTTTCACAGCCCTAACTCCCCCTTTCGCTGCCCTTGCTCACCTCACGCAGACTTCTGGCCTCTGTGTGGGTTTGTGTGTTGAGAAATCAGCGCTGTTGTTGTGGATCTTGACCTTGTGTGCAATGGAAAGATGACCTGAGTACAGTTTGGCTTTTGTGCCTTCTGAGGGATGATTGCAGTCAAGGACGATATCTTTTTACTTGCCTGGGGCCTGGACATCACTGACCCCTGAACCCCTCCTTCTTAAAACCACCACGGTGCAATAAAGTTTTCCTCTGCTGCTGGACCACACATTGAATGGTATTTAAAAAGCATTAGTCGTTTCTAGGGCTGTCAAAGTTAACACGTTAACGCATGTGATTATTAAGATTTGTATCACGTTGAATAAATAATAAATGGAAAAAGATAAATTACAGTGTTTGTTTTGACCGCCATAAGGTGGCGCGCATTGCACAGACACTGATCAGTTTATCTGCATTCACCACAGATACATGTACCGTATTTTTCGCACCGGAGTATAAATGATAAATAAATGGGTTGTACTTGTATAGCGCTTTTCTACCTTCAAGGTACTCAAAGCGCTTTGACACTACTTCCACATTTACCCATTCACACACACATTCACACACTGATGGAGGGAGCTGCCATGCAAGGCGCTAACCAGCACCCATCAGGAGCAAGGGTGAAGTGTCTTGCTCAGGACACAACGGACATGACGAGGTGGGGATTGAACCAGGGACCCTCGGGTCGCGCACGGCCACTCTTACACTGCGCCACGCCATCCCTAATAAGTCGCACCTGCCGAAAATGCATAATAAAGAAGGAAAAAAACATATATAAATCGCACTGGAGCTCGGCCAAACTATGAAAAAAACTGCAACTTATAGTCCGAAAAATACGGTAGTTAAAACATTTATTTTCTAAATTGACAGCCAATGCCTCATCGCAATGCTGCGATGAGGTGGCGACTTGTCCAGGGTGTACCCCGCCTTCCGCCCGATTGTAACTGAGATAGGCTCCAGCGCCCCCCGCGACCCCAAAGGGAATAAGCGGTAGAAAATGGATGGATGGATGGACAGCCAATGCATCGACAGTGTCGCCAACTTGGCGACTTTGTCACTAAATCTGGTGACATTGCAATCCTCTTGGCGACTTTTTTTTTATAAACAGCTACTAGCTAAAAATCTAGCGACTTTTTCCAGTTTTATTGGAGACTTTTTTTTTGTCTTGAAGACTCTGACGTGCAGCAGTACTGTCCTCAACGAGCAGTGACGGGTGCTACTGTGAGCCTCTCCCCCGTTCCAAAACACTCACAGGCGGTCACTTTAAAAAAGTAATTAACTATAGTTACTTGGAACTTAACCAAAAAAGTAATTTAATGTGATGTCAGCAAGGGTTTCAGTTAACCAGTATTTGTAGTTAGCAGCGGTAGTTTCTTGGGCTCTGTCGGCTGCTCTGTTGAATATTTTCACCAGATTGTGTTACCTCTGGTAAATAAAGAGATTGAATGTGCTTTAAATATGTTATTGTCCATAAACAGGGTATTATTTGGATTGCAAGCTTTTCACTTCAATCATTGTTTTGTTGTTCACTAATGAAGTGCTTTATGTAATTGCCTATTTGTTATGTATTACTGCTTTTCTTTATTGCCTATTTATTATATATTACTCTTTTTCTTAATACTTGCTGGAACCTTAATCCAAATTTTGTGGCAACATGTGCACATGTGTACGGGTATGACAAATAAATCTCTTTGAATCCTTGAATTATTCCCACGGCAAGTAGTAGCATTGTGTATGTGTGCGTGTGTTGTTGTCTTGCTGTCACTGTGTGATTATGCCTCTTTCTATTTGATATCAAGTTCATTTTGATATCAAATAGTAAAAATATATTTCCTGGATTGAATTTGCTGTGCTTCTGACGCTGTCTTGTTGACGTATAACCATATCAGAAGTAGCAAGACTATCGCTATCAGTCTCATCTGGTACGGGACCATGGAAATCTGACTTATGTGTGTGAATGCTTTCACACAATTAAAACAAAGCATCGCAAAAGCCCGTGGCGGGTTTTGACGCACTGTGAATTCTGCCCAGTGCTCTGAATGTCAAAATAAAAGAACTCAAAAAGCGCAGGTTAACGGCGGGAGTAACTATCAAAGTCAGCATCAAAGTATATTCTATATCGGTATGTCGGTAATGTCTCAAATATATATCTCTTTCTAAAAGATATTGGTATAACTTGTATTACCGGTATACTGCCCAGCCCTAAAGCCAATGAACACAAATAATTCAAAACAAGTTTTGCTTTCATTTAATTATACTTCAAATTACAGTGCATTCACTGCGTCTTACTCTGAGCAACATTCTAATTTGTATAATGTTATTTGTAGTCCAAATATAAATTGTACTTTTTATGCAATCATGTTCTAAGAACTAAATAAAGTGCTTCCTCTGCAAGGCAATACATCTGCTGGAATAAAATACAATAAAAAATGTAACGTTGTTCATTGCATGCACATAAATAATACCCTCCAACATTGAGATTAAAGAAGTGCAAATGGATAAACACAGGCTTTTCACTGAAGTATCCTGGGCTCCTTGTTAGTGTGCACTGATGTTAAAGACAATGTACACTTCATTGTACATGTATGATATCACTATATTGATGATTAAATGCATTATGGTTCCACGATAGTTTTGCAGCAGCACACACACAAGCTGTCCGGTTTGGATGTGCAGATCGGCTGATTCAGGTGATCACTCTGTGCATTGTGCTCCTTTCTCATCATACATTGTCCATCCATCCATTTTTTCCCACTTGTCCCTTTCTACTGCATTCGGGCGGAACATTGTACCTTGGGTAAATTATTTCACCATAGTAAGCTGCTTTTTAGCGGGAGTTTGTTTTTGTTGCGGTCTTGTTCGCTTCGAAAAGGGTTGCATTTCACCCACTTTGTTTTCAGTTGCTGAAATAAGTTTGTTGTGCTGTGGCCTTTTTCAAAGAAACTTTCAAGCGTGCAGTCGTTTGTTTGACACCTGTTGCCGCAAATCTAAAGCAAGGACGACACTTGTCTTTTCTTAAGAACAAACGTCTCGCTCTCGTTAACATTAGCATAAGGGGGACGGTGTGGCGCGGTTGGGAGAGTGGCCGTGACAGCAACCTCAGGATCCCTAGTTCAATCCCAGCCTTCTACCAACCTTGTCACGTCCATTGTGTCAGCGCTCCTGAGAATTGTACTTTATAGCCTATGGAATCATAACTAAGCCATCATTCGAGGACAAGCCTGAACCAACTATACATGGAGTTTTAAATGTGAGCGATTCCTGAGTATTCCTGTAATGCTTCTGCAGCTTCACTTCCCTTCCTGTTGCCTCCAGCACTACAAAGAGGTCGTTTAGAGTTTGTTCCCCAAAACCCTGAGGTTAGAGACTAAGTAAATCCATCCATCTTAATGCACTTATTGTAGCACCAGGAGAGTTGCAGGGAGACTGTGTAAACACTCGCCATATCCGACATGCCACGCTAAACCCAAAGAGCCTGGAATCCATCAGGCCCAAAATGAAAGGTCTACATCTCAAACACAACATTTTAACGGGCTGCACTCCAGGGATCAAAGTGAGTGATTTTGTTTTCCACTGGTCCACCGTCTGTTTGATTGGCAGTTAAGCTTAATGGGCAATAAATGTTTCATATAAAAACAAATCTGTGGCAGAATGTTTTGTTGCGCTATGTAAGACTGAAATAATTCATGGAAGAATGCTCTATTTGAAAATGTAGTGTAGGTTAACACAACCTTAAAGGTGCAGTGTTTAGGGGAGGCTTGCAATAAGTTGAATGATGCAAACACATTTGTTACTGGATACTTTCTAACTTTATATTTGTAAGTGATATGCAACTCTAATTATTTGATATTTGTCTATATTGACAAATGTGATGTTTTAGACTGCAATATTGTTTAATTAAGGACACTTATTACGTGTGTCTGTATGGACCACTCTTCCACGCACAGCACAGGTGAACCCGGAAGGACATCCCCCACTCAATTATACCCACTCAACGTCCATTGCCACTGATTACCCTAGACGCAGGGTCCCTACATCTGCGGTCCCTTCTCAAAGTTTCTGGTTTTTTCCCCCCAACTGGGGTCTTTTGAGTTTTTCTTTGCCCAGATGTGTGTTTAGATTAGGGGATGTTGTTTTGAATTTTTAAAGCCCTATGAGACACTTGTGATCAAGGGTTATATAAATAAATTGATTGATTTTTTTTTCTTTTATGTCTTGTTTTTGTGCTATTGTGTGATTAGCTGTACTATATCCTAGTTCAGTGTTTTTCAACCACTGTGCCGTGGCCGTGAGATACAGTCTGGTGTGCCGTGGGAGATGATCTAATTTCACCTTTTTGGGTTAAAAATATTTTTTGCAAACCAGTAATTATAGTCTGCAAATGATGTGTTGTTGTTAAGCTCGGCAGAGTAACCGTGTATTACTCTTTCATATCAGTAGGTGGCAGCAGGTAGCTAATTGCTTTGTAGATGTCGGAAACAGCGGGAGGCAGTGTGCAGGTAAAAAGGTGTCTAATGCTTAAACAAAAAATAAAAAAAAAGGTAAGTGCCCCTAAGAAAAGGCATTGAAGTTCATGGAAGGCTATGCAGAACAAAATTAAAACTGAACTGGCTACAAAGTAAACAAAAACAGAATGCTGGACGACAGCAAAGACTTACTGTGGAGCAAAGATGGCGTCCACAAAGTACAATTCGAACATGACATGACAATCGACAATGTCCCCACGAAGAAGGATAAAAACAAAGTAGATGCGGGAAATATCGCTCAAAGCCACCAAAATAAGAGTGCAAGACAAGAACTAAAACACTACACACAGGAAAACAGCAAAAAAAGTCCAAATAAGTCAGGGTGTGATGTGACAGGTGGTGACAGTACACCTACTTTGAGACAAGAGCTATAGTGATGCATGCTTGGTTATGGTTTAAAGACATATCCAACAATTGCGACAACAACTTTTTACTGTCAACTGAGTTTTGTTTTTTAATGATTTCTGCTGGTGGTGTGCCTCTGCATTTTTTCAACGCAAAAAATGTGCCTTGGCTCAAAAAAGGTTGAAAAACACTGTCCTAGTTGTCCTTTTTGTAAAGGACTTTACTAAAATGTAAGAAAAAAAACAACCATAGCCTAAGGCTGAGAATATTGCCCAGCCTCACGACATACGTTTTTTATATTGATCGATATCGATAATTATTCATACTTTTTATGACTTATTTAAGCCTGACGATAAATACGGTAAAACAATTTCCAACTTACCAAAGGTGCTATTTATCAGTGGAGAAAGTGTCAGGTAGCCAAGTAGGATGAGCGCAGCTAAGGTAATAAAAATATAAAAGTAGATTTGAAAGTAGTTGCCGTTTTGAGACACTAGGTGGCAGTAGTGTATAAGATATTGAACACTACACAGAGTAGTTTGAGAAGCTCCTCATTAAACCGACACATTTGAAGTGTCAGGATGGTGCTGCCCAGTCTGCATTAAAACTAAGAAAACTAAAGACAAGTTTCTATTATTGAGTTGATATATCAGGATGTCACAGTTTCTCTTCTCACTCAATGCAGAGAATCCAGAGAAAGACAGAAAAACGGCGTCACCAAACTTGGTAATTGATACTGTTATGTGTTTGGATGTTAGCGTGGGCCTCCCATTGCTCAGTGAATACTGTTACTCGATTGGCTGTTAGCGTGTCCCTCCCAATGCTCAGTGACACTTCCTGTTTCCTGTTTTCGGAGCGCGCGAGTGACTATTTTCAACTAATCTTGCTTCATAATTTCTGGTTTCTCCCAACCAAAAAATATAAATATATTACAAATGTTGTATCGATCGCATTTTATATTGATATCGATCATGTGTCCAGGCATGTGATTTTTCCGTCTAAAGTCGGAATTCCGTCTTTTTTAATCTCGGGAAAAGAAAAAAAAATTATCTCCCGTTTTTCCGTTTTTTTTTCCGACCCTAAATCAAGATTCGTTTATATTACGCCGTAGTTGATTGGTCGATATGTTCCTTGTGACCAATCAGGACATCTGTTATGAATGATGACGTTAATAACGTCATCATTCATAATGGTTATTACCGCCATTTTCCATATGTAAACGATGTCGGTTCTCGAGAGAAAGGACGCTTTACGAGTAAAAGAAATTGATAAACATGTCAAAAATAAGTTTCGATGGGACTGGATGGAAAGGGAAATCACTGATACTGTTGGGAAGAAGGAAGTTACGACTTTGTTCGGTGATTTTATTCGGAAAATCGATCATCCCGGAAAGGTTTTGTGCACGTGGTGTCATGATCATATGGATTATGGATCACGAGGTTTCAAGGCTTTGGAAGTACATGCGAAACACCAAAAACATATGAAACAACTTGAAGCAAGGTATGTTCTATTAATGATGTTTTCATGTCTTTAAACACTAAAATATTTTCTTCAAATGGTGCTGTCTTTGTTAATTTTAGCATGTTAAATTGGTGAAAAACCAGGAGCTTCGGGGGGCGTCGCCCCCCAGACCCCCGGAAATTGTTTGTCTTTTTCATTGTGGTCAAATCACATGTCTGTGTGTCTATCGCGATATGTATTGATATCTTTTTATACGTCCAGATCTAACTGATACCATGTAAATAAACAGACAATATTAAGTCATATGTCTTTTACTAAAGTGTAAGTAAAACAAATACAAAGCAATAATATACAAAACGATATGATTTAGCATTAGCCTGATTTAGCATTAGCCTGTTAGCATTAGCATTTGGTTCACTCGGGTTGAGGCCAATAACTACACAAATGGCGTGTCACTTAATACTTTTACACCACGTAACGTAGTATACGGTGAATATTTTATGTGACTTACCTTTGTTTCACTTGTCCTTCATTTCACATTTCTCTTTAAACTACAAGTTCGGAGTCCCAGTAAGCTGTTCCCCTCGCCGCTTCGAAGTCCGGCCCAAACTGTGTTCAGCAAATCAGCGGTCGACAGCACAGTCCGCCCCTCAAAGGTTCTTGGTGGTACTTCAGAAAGTCCCACCTCGCGATTAGGAACTGGAAATACTTCCTTTCGAACTAAATCTACCCGGGTAGCTTTTGGTGGATACACAGGGGCATGTTTGGCTAAATCCAGTAAAAGTTCCTAGAGTGGAAAAATGCCTCTTGTGTGCTTGTTGGAGGACATTTAGAGGTTAACTGACTGTCCAGCTTTGCACAAGTAAACACACAGCAGGACTGCTTGTATCGGAGATTATATCACACATTTTAAATGGAAGCACATGATTTCGGGCAGATATCAAAATCTGATCAAAATTCAGGACACCCCTACTTGGGATTCCTATTCAACTGCACAATGCCATCAATGTATAGCGGGGCCCATACAACCCCAATGCTAACAACACCCACAATAAAAAAACATTAAATGAACACCATTGGCATTGTGTCATAAAAATTAGCATTATTTTTGTTGAGACTGAACTTTTCTGTAAGTGTACCCACTGCGTTGCGGCAGGCCAGTGTTTAACCCACCCAACGTCATTCTAGAAAGATATGGCATTTGAAGGTGTTTTATGGTCACAGTGCAAGTGATGGATGTGAGTTGGAAATGCAGGCTGACGGATAGAACAAAAGGCTGTTGAATGTGCGGGGCAACGCAACGCTTCCCTTATCCCAGGAGGAATTCTCCCCCATCACCATCACCAGTGACCATTGATCCAATGCGACATCAGCCACTCTGCTGCCAACTGTGCCGTATTAACAGGGTCAACGCACAACTCGCACAAACCCACACACACACACAAACACACCACTTATCAAGAGCAGGGCATTCCCAGTGCACGCTGACGGTGTGTGCAGGCCAATCATGCCTGTGTCAGTCCCTAAGTCCCTGCAGCAAAGGTGACATTGCCCGAGAGTGAGAAGACCTACTTAATGAGGCATCGTGGTGGCTCAGGAGTGTGTGTGTGTGCACAGCAGCAGGAGATCTGATTTCCGCCACCACAAGCCCAGCTAGTGTGCATTACCACAAAACCTCCAGAAGCGTGCAACCCAACCCTTATTACTTCCATATATGCTTAGAGACACTCTTCTTTTGTTAGCCAACACGTTGGACACCACTGCTTTACTTATTTCACCAGGAAGGCCTGAGGGCCATTTGCTGAACACAGGTCACAGCAAAAATTGGAATATAAAGCAAAAAGGTATAACACAATGAGAAAGGCTTGAATGATATACTGTATGTATTAGCCTTTTTAACAGATGACATGTAGCACAATATGAATCATTGCAGTGAAGGAATATTAATAAAAACAATTAGCTTTTTATATGTCAAAGATCCAACGGCACTGTTGTATTTTTCTGGTACACCTACTGCCTGAGGCTAAGCCAATCAGTGGCCACGATCCTATACAGGGTGCACTGATTGGTTTGATCTCATCCCCTGGCCAAGGCTACTACTGTATTTTTCGGACTATAAATCGCCGTTTTTTTCATAGTTTGGCCGGGGGTGCGACTTATACTCAGGAGCGACTTATGTGTGAAATTATTAACACATTACCGTAAAATATCAAATAATATTATTTAGCTCATTCACCTAAGAGACTAGACGTATAAGATTTCATCGGATTTAGCGATTAGGAGTGACAGTTTGAGTGATTGTTTGGTAATTATATAGCATGTTCTATATGTTATAGTTATTTGAATGACTCTTACCATAATATGTTACGTTAACATACCAGGCACGTTCTCAGTTGGTTATTTATGCGTCATATAACGTACACTTATTCAGCCTGTTGTTCACTATTCTCTATTTATTTTAAATTGCCTTTCAAATGTATATTCTTGGTGTTGGGTTTTATCAAATAAATTTCCCCAAAAAATGTGACTTATACTCCAGTGCGACTTATATATGTTTTTTTTCCTTCTTTATTATGCATTTTCGGCCGGTGCGACTTATACTCCGGAGCGACTTATACTCCGAAAAATACGGTATATAATATTGATAAGTTTATCAGCCAAAAATATGTCAAACATATTTCAAATCTGCGACAGAGTGAAGCCTCAAACTTTGAAGCGCGATATTACGTGGAACGACTGTATTGCATAAATGGACAGCCCAAAAAAAGTGAATATCAGCCGCGGGCTCAACACTACAATTTTTACGGTACAACAGCACCATGAGTGAGGCGTTTATCCCTATTCTGCTTTATACAGTGGTGTGCCGTCAGGGCCAGCAAGGCCTTCTCTGCTGGCCTAACATAACCAGAAATCATGATCAAAATTAAAGATAAAATAATTGTTTTATTTACTTTCCCTAAATATCTAAAAGTATTCATATTCTCTTCATGTCATATTATGCTCGTTCCAGTGCTGTTGCTTTTAGTTTTAGTTTGTATCCAATCAGAATTCAGCTAGCATATGTTGCCATGCTGTACGAAATCTGCCTGAGGCTTTCAGAATTAACAATGCGGGCGTCCGTGCACTGTAAGTGAACGGGGACATACAAGTGATAGACAGTTGCGATAGCCAATCAGATCACGAGTTGTTGTCAGTAAGGCCTTCTAGCTGGCCTCACTTTGAACGTGACATTTACGCGTCCTGTGACTCATCCTGGGACCGTTAGCGGATGAATTTGAGAACACATAGAGTTGAGAGACAGTTGCGATAGCCAATCAGATCACAAGTTTTGATAGTAGCCTATCTAAGTAGCCTGATGTTAACGAGACTGTGATTGGATACTCACTTGTCATTCCAAAGTGAGTATCCATTCACAAGTTTCAATTTAGTAGGAAGCGGGAAGTGTTGTGCCGTAGCCATATATATATATATATATATGTGTATATATATATATATATATATATATATATATATATATATATATATATATATATATATATATATGGCAGATATATATTTGCAAGGCCATTTTCAAGAAGGATATTTAAAGAGAAACTACATCTTTTGAGACGATGTCGGCCAATCCCGGAAACTAGCTCAGCTGTTCTGGCGTTGAAATGGGGAAATGCTCGCCATTTCCACTCGAATAAGCCGACGACGAGGGGTACCACTGGCTTATACGGCGTCGAAAAGGTTCTATAAATTGTGAGTGCAAATATTTTATTTTTTTACTTTTAATATGTTTTTTGATATTGAAATTTTGACAGTACCACATAATATATATTTTAATTGCTGATGCGTTATAATAGTTTTTTTTAAATGCGCCAGAAAATACGCAGTAGGGCGTAAATGTGTTTCTGTATAGTATTTCTCCAGCCAAGGTCATGTGGTGACATAAATTATGGTATTTTGAGAGGTAGTTATTGAAGTCGGACATCACTGAAGGCCTGGGTGGGAAACACACGGCCCGCCACTTAGTAGTGGAGATCATCTCATTTGATAGATGGCAATTAGTTCGCCCTGTAGAAATACCATCAATGATTGAGCTTGAAAGAGGTCTGTATGTATTAAATCTGAGTAGACAAACTTTGACTGGCCAAATGAAATGACTCGTGTGTGTCAAGTTGGGCCCCACTTTGGGCACCGCTGCAGGCACAACTCAGTCTAAACGTTTTAATACATTATAAACATACGCATTTATACTTAATTGGCATTCGTCTTCCCTTCACAGTTGAGCTTTACTCCCCAGAAAACATAAACAAATGATGCATTCACTCTGTAATTCACAACAGCCAGAAAAGTGCTTTTTACAGGCGCTTAGACTGCAGTCTTACAACGTGTAGAACTTTCAAAGAAGAGGTCAAGTTAAAGACTCTTTTCTGTTTGACTGTCGGCTCCCGTGGACCCAGAGGTGGGTCAGTTGCTGTGCAAGTGAAAGTGTAAACATCGACCTTTTAAAGAGGCAAAAAAGCCGAAAGAGAAAAGAGCACAAGGGCTCTGATCAGGATTGATGAAAGCAAGGATTTAATTGCTCCCACAAGAGAAGAGGTTATATCTTTTATGCCCCCCTGGCCTCTTTCTGGTGAACGCCGCAGTTCTCATAAATATTCAGGGCCAAAAGCACTGATGAGCCGCAGAGTGGATTAAAGAGAACTACACAGCGGGTTGGTGGTTTGTTCACTGATCTTTTGCATGTGTTTCTGCTCTGCACACAGTCTGGTTTTAATTTGTCTCAACCCATATTTTATTATATTTCCACAGGCTACTATTACATACAGACCCAAATGCTGGAAGTTGTGATAGGAGCTGTCAGAGCTATAGGGGAACATTGCCCCCTGGTGGTGGATGTGATCTCTTTAAGCGAGTGTGTGCTGTGCTGAATGATGATGAAGTGAGCTGAACGTTGAAGGATGTGCTTGTTTTCAAAGCAAACAGTGTTCGGTTTTATCGCCGTTATTTGCTTCTCCTTGCCTGGCTTGTTGCCACATTTCCTCTAAGCCCGCCCGAACCCATCATTGTCCATCCAGCTGTCACCATCTGCTAATGATTAAGCTGCTCCTGGTGGGAGCTATTTGATTTCAGGGTTCTGTTGCATTGGACTGTAAACACTTGTAGAGAAAATAAATCCCAGAAGAGATCGCATTTTCAGGCCTTTCAAGCCAAAAGCAAACAGACAGTTGTGCTTGGACATGCGGTATGTTTTGTGGAGCCGTCAGCATATTGAGACCAGGAGAATGTGCCAGGGCATTTAATCGAGAAAGCTGTATTTGGAAGCATTTTCCTTCAACTCTGCCCAGTCAGTGTGTTGTGGTTCTGTGATGTATGAATCCTCCAGCCATAGGCGACACTAGCCAGACTGTCTGAGGCCGTGTCCTCGTTGACTAGGGGGCCATGCACAGAGCCGGCATTGTTCCATCGGAGTAACCTAAACCATGAGCCAGCCGCTGCCCAAAGGGGGATATCAGGTTGTGTTCTCCCTACCAATTCAACAATCCTCACTTAATCTCCGAGGCTTGACAAGAAAGCAGAGAGGCAGCTGACTGTTTAGACGACTGAGCAGTTCAAATAAACAGCTCAAATCCCAACCAGCCTCACTTAATCTAACCACCCTCCACCCCCCACCGAGTAATGCAGCCTTGCGGCCGCGGCTCATCGCGCTCGGGCCTGCCAAAACCCCTTAGCTAATTTGTGGTGTTATTTTGGAAAGCATGTTGATGTGGCTGTGCTGAGGGTTTTGCACAGAGAAGGCGAATGACGTAGGAATTAGGCCTCTCCTCCGAACTTGAATGCTGGCTTGGTTTACCACTACATCAGCAGGCCGCGTCACATTTGCAGTCCAAAAGCAATTTAGTACGTTAACAGGGTTTCCTCTGCCAAGATACCGGGCGTGGTCACCAGGACGTCATGAAGTAATTTGCATAATTTACTATGATGGTATGATTTTTTATTTAAAAAAGGCTCAAATGTATGCATACATTTAAAACAGATGTTATTAGTAATTAGTATTAACATGTTTTTTTTTATCCTTTTGCCATTATTTCAATTGTTCCTGCTTTTCGTACAAGGTACTTGTGAAGGGGGGCGTGGTCTGCGGGACTGCCGCGGAGCGGGGTGTGGAAGGACCGGCCTCGAAGCACAGCTGGCAGGTGATTGGATTACCCAGATGGGGCTGATCATCCATTCACCTGCCATGCTTATTAGCAGCAGCCGGTCCGAGACACGAGTGTTGGAGTTGGAGCGAGAGAGAGACACTAGAGAGCAAAGTAGAGACACGTCAGGCTGAAAAGTCCTATCTAGACACTGCCGAATAGCAAATCATACTGGTGGATGACAATAAAAGACTTGATCCAACCTGAATACCGGACTCTCGTGCCAGTGGTCAGGGGAACCCACTAGAGGGCAACTACTACAGTACTTTTAATGACTTTTTTCAAATCAAAAACAAGTATCAACAAATCTAGCAACCTCTTCTTTTGCTATTATAAAGTGTACTTGTGTTTAGAGACTCTTAACTTCTGTTACTCGATGTCCCTGACGAAAGAAGAGAGCCGCAGCTAGCATGACGTCACACTTGCGTCGCACTGTTGCTCTAGTTTCTTTTCTTAAAGCCGCCACTGTACTCTATATTTTTGCACATTTTGTAGATGACTGTCCGCAGGTATATCTGCAATATATATAAAAAAACAGGTCCACATCGCGACATGCTGACAACGCTCCGGACAATGGTAGCGCGATTTTCGATATTCAATGTCTTTTTCCGGTGGTCAAGTTTTCGGTACATCACTTGTCAATAGTGCACAAATAATAGGCTATATATATATCAATTCATACTGTAACGACCAGCTAATGTTAATGTTTTGTGTTCGTGTGGTTTGGATTTGATGTCAGTCTTACCACATTTGCAAACACACCGTCCGTGCCTTATAGGTGATTGGCGGAAAATGAAAAAGTGTTGTTGCACGGACTCTTCAGAGACAAAAGGTAAAAACTGGGGTTTGTTATCATAAGATTGGTAATAAAAGCTAAAAAATAGCATCAGCCTTTGTGTGATTTCAATATATTACAATATATTACATTACTTTAATTTGTTTTCAAGTAAAACAAAAAACAACAACCTTATTTTCAAGGTGTGACGGTTATAAAAATGTTAAGGGGAAACCCGATTTCTTAAACAATTGGGTTTCTTCTATTTTCACACATATGTGAAGTTTCGCAACCCCGAGAGCGACAAGCGGTAGAAAATGGATGGATGGACAGTTTTCATGGTGCATTGGTAATGCGACTTTCGGCCAAACGCTGTGTTCCGTACACTCAGGGGGCATTTGTGGTCATTTCATCTTGTTTAGCTATGTGGGAATGTCAGTAGAGTAAGAGAATGCTACATGCTAATAAGCATGTAGCTGTCACGCTGCGGACCTAACCGATAACTACAACGTTCTACTCAGGCTGCAGAATTTTGAGAAAAAACCTAATTGCGATTTTTTTTTTTATATATATATACAAAATAGATATAGATAAAATATACTTAGTGTACAGTTCTACTTGATTTAACTTACTTGTATTTATCTTTGGCTGACATAGTTTTACTTAGCATATAAACTGAACATAATTAAACAACTTTAATTTCTATTTGAAAAATGTTAACCATGTTAATGAATATTTTTGTGTAATTGTCATTTGTCATATAATACGTTGTGTTGTATTTTGTTTACTAGTATACTAGAATATTTGTTTAATTATCATATCATACTCATCCATTCTATCCATTTGCTACCGCTTGCCCCTTTCAGGGTCGCGGGGGGCTGGAACCTATCCCAGCTGCACTCGGGCGAAAGGCAGGGTACACCCTGGACAAGTCGCCTCACAATCAATATGAGAGACAATAAAACAGACTTTTTTTTTTTTTTATGGATTCTAACTCGTAAATAAACATTAAAAAAAGTCTGCTTGCAATGGAGTCAATAAAACACCTCAAAAAAATCAATCCAAAAACCACCAACAACACACCATACATATTTTGTGACCTGAATATTAACTATTAGTGATATTGTTATCATAAGCGCTAACAAAGCACACAAACTATTTTTAATGGCGGCGTGATCACAGAGAGCTTGTGCTGTTATATTGACATTATTAGCCGTTGAGCTGCTTTCTCGCCTCGGAGCTCGTGAAAGTTTATTCTGGATCATAAATCATGCCACTCACCTTGATAGTAGAAGGATGAAGACATAATCCGACAAGTTGATCAACTTTGGCATCCAATATATATGGTGAGAAACACAAGAAAAGATACTTGGTTCCACCCCCCCCCCCCCTCCCCTTTTTCTTTTCGAGGATTATGAGTCATAATCCTCTGTCAATATAACAACATCCCATCAGTCGGCATGGTAGTGACAGCAGACATTGTACAGTAAGTGAGGCTTTATTATGTTTGTTGGCGCTCATGAAGTCTGTTGTAATCAGTGATGTAGTTAAAGGAAAAAGCAAATGTGATGTGTTTGTAAAATGTATGCGCCGCTGTATGCTTAAAATGAGCAAAATATGTAAATATTACAGGTTATTATGAATGTGCCTGTTACTACGTTACATATATAGTGTATAAAACACCTTGATTGAGGTGTTAGAATGTTTTGTAGGGGCTTTATAGGCAGAATAGAGCGACTCCAATCGGCTCCGTTGTTAGCGGACTTTTGCTCGCATTTATTTACAAGTTAGAATTAGGGCTGGGCGATATGGCCTTTTATTAATATCTCGATATTTTTAGGCCATGTCACGATACACGATATATATCTCAATATTTTGCCTTAGCCTTGAATAAACACTTGATGCATATAATCACAGCAGTATGATGATTCTATGTGTCTACATTAAAACATTCTTGTTCATACTTCATTAATATATGCTTATTTTAAACTTTCATGCAAAGAGGGAAATCACAACTAAGTCAATTTACCAAAACTGTATTCATTAAACAGTTATTAAGCAGTGGCACAAACATTCATGTCATTTCCAAAACAGAAAGTGCAATATTGTCAGACATTTTAAAACAAGCTATGAGTGCACTTTTGTGCATGATGTCACTAAGATGACATATCAAAACAACACTAAATTAAAGTGCACTTTTTGTACAGAACACCACTACAATAGTTTAAAACAAATAAAGTGCACTTTTGTGCAGGATGTCACACAAGATATTTCAATAAGTGTCAAATAAAAATTAGCTGCATAATAGGAAATCAAATAGTGTATGTTCTTCGCTATGTGGTAGGTTCCTGCGCACGTTATCTCCTTCTACTGTTGACTATTTTTTTCATACGGTGTTGATCTGGAAATAGTTGCTTCGCCATTTTGTTGGTGTGGCACCGAACGGAGATGTTGACATGCAGAGTTTCAAGCACTTCTTATTCTCTTGCGGGTGACTTTTCAAATGATGCTACATTAGCAGTGGTGCTACTTTTTGTAGCAACGCTTTTGCCGCATAATTGTTCAACATCTTCCCGCTTGAAGCCAAACCACCGCCAGACGATGGACCCCGTGCTGTTTTTCTTGATAATTAATTCTTCCTTCATTTGTTACCAGATTCGCACCTTCTCTCTCTCGTATTACCACCCGCACCGCACTGTTAGCATCACAGCTAACTCCGCGGGAGTGTGTGACGTTGCACACGTGACGTATGTAAGAAGGTGCGCTTGTTTTATCTCTCTGTGAGAAGGAGAGACAAGAAAGAGTGGGAAACGCATGCAGTGTAATGCCCGCAGCTAAAAGCAACTGCGTGAGAACGTATACCCGAATATCACGATTAGGGCTAATCGATTAAATCGATTAAAATCGATTATAAAAATAGTTGCCGATTAATTTAGTCATCGATTTGTTGGAACTATGCTATGCGCATGCGCAGAGGCTTTTTAAAAAAAAAAAAAAAAAATTAATTTTTTTATTTTATTTTTTTTTTTTTAAATAAACCCTTATTCATAAACTGCAACATTTATAAACAACCGAGAAACAATAATCAAAATAAGTACAAAAACAGTACAAAACAGTGCCAGGGCAGCGCTGAGGCTACGTCTCATGAGGTGGCGTCAGCTAGCCAATCATGTGTCATGTACAGCTCACGTCTCCTTTGCGGAAACTTTCAAAAAATGGCGCAGGAAAACAGTACGAATAGTTCAGCGGAAAAACATCTTGAGGTTATTGCTTCAATGGAGAAAAGTGTACGACCTAAGTCGTCAAAAGTGTGGGAACACTTTACTTTAAAGACTTCAAAGAAGAGCGTTTCCTGCAAAATGGCACGGAAGTACAACATTGCTTCAGGAGCACCTGAAAAGGAAACATGTTGGAGCCATGGATGAAGGGAACTCACGGTACGTAACTTTTTAAGTCCATAGTGGCAACAAGCATTCATGAGTTCAGCTTTTTTGTGAGTAACGTTAACGTTATGCCTTTGTTGCAACGCGGGGCTGATAATGTGTCTCCGGCACATTTGACTCCGTTTTGAGAGAGAAAACGCACGGTTACCAATTTGGAAATAAACGTAACGGACAGAAATATCACAGGTTGGTTTCATAATGGATCAATGTATTTAGATTTGAGTGACGCTTTAGTATAACTAAATGTTATGAAGGTGCTGGAATATTTCATGCTATTATTCAGAGGCAGCCTAAAATGAATCCTTTATTATTCACAACAGAAACGTGTACAATATCTGATTCAGTTCTGATCTGATGAGTTACATTTCTGTGTTATTATTGGTGTATACTGCATCCCCAATGTCCAGAACATGGTGCCAGTCTGCTGTTTTTTCCCCAATAAAATACTGGAAAGGATAGAAATGTAGTTTGTCTCTTTTATCCGATTATTAATCGATTAATCGAAGTAATAATCGACAGATTAATCGATTATCAAATTAATCGTTAGTTGCAGCCCTAATCACGATATAGTCATTTTCTATATCGCACAGAGACAAACCCAGTCCTAGTTAGAATACATTAAAAAAAAAGCATGCAACATTTTTTTTAAAGTGCAGTTGCTTTTGAAGACCTCAGTCTTGTGTTTCTAAACTAAACAAAGTTGATCCTAATCAACTTGTTTTTGGTCCTTTCATCCAAATGAGAATCGATAAGGGAATCGTTGAAGAACCGAACTGTTGCAAGCATAATCGGAATCGTAAAAATCTCATCAATTTTCATCCCTAATGGAAACGCAGTGTGAGTGTCTCTTGCTAATCCAACTGCAGTGGATCGTGAGCCTGGCGGTAATAAGACAGCACTTGACACGATCACAAACACATGCACAAAAACACATCAGATGCTAATACTACTGCTGCTTTAGACTTAAGAAGCCCAATGGCAACATGCAAATTGATACTTTGCCAGATTTTTTGATATTTGATGCATGCCGTCACGCCATTATGGCGCAATTGACAAAGGCGGTATTAAATCTAATCCTTGCAAGCAGCTCGAATGTGTGGTGTGGATGTGTTAAACCAGTTGGCTCCATTTGAAAGCCTACGAAAGAAGCCTGAGACTGTTGAATCTCCGGGGACACATTTCTCTTTTTCCAGCGCGCCAAAAGCTTTTCTTCCCGTGAAATCACGGCGGTGTCAGCACGTCAGCTCAAGCTGTCACTCATCAACGTATTGCTGCAAGCCACTTTCACTCACACTCACTGTGATGGCTCACGGGAGACAGAAAGAAGCTTGCGAGGGAAGGAAGGGAAGAAAGGAGGCGTTTTCAGCAACAACCATTTGCTGCAAGTGGAAGAACAAAACAGTTGTTAAGTAAGGTTGCCTGAGAGGAAACAGCTTTACAATTAGCTGACACCTACCCACTAATGGGTGGTTTTGATTAATCCTGCTGACTGCATGGCGAAGAGGACATCAGTGGTGAGAACACGGCACATGACCTTAGCTGGAGGGGTTCTGGACCTGCTGTCTGATATAGTTTTCTATCTTTGTCAAATTAATTGAAAGTCAGTGGTGTTTATGAGCAGGTGTTGTAATTTTATGAGCATGTGGAAGTAATTGTGAGTTGTGACGTAGGCATGCATGTATTTGAGGTTACGCCAAGCCGCCGCGGTGGCTGACAGGAAACACCTGGAAGTGTTGGGCAATCCTTCTGCAGTTCTGGCATACGGTTGGTAGTTCAAGTGTTTGAAATACGTGTTTGTTTATACTATTTCGGGTTAGCTCGCAGTTCATCACAAGTGGTGTATTGACAAGTAATGGAAACACTGTAGGTAGTCACTAGATGGGCAATATGGTCTAAAATCAAATTTTGTGATTATAAAAGAATATACTGACCATATACTGATACAATGTTTAGTATCATTACTGTTGATTTTTGTATTGATCCGCCCACCTCGGTTTACATTCAATAGCTTTAGCTTAGTGGTTAGCTATGCTTTTTTTGTATGCGCCTATAGTGTGTAGTGTAGCATGCTTAGCTATTCTTCGTCTTAGACACTTAGACTTAGACTTAGACTTCCTTTTTATTGTCATTCAAATTTGAACTTTACAGTACAGATAAGAACAACATTTCATTACATAAGCTCATGGTAGTGCAGGATAAAAAAGCAATAAGGTGCATATATAAATAAATAAATATATATAAATAATATATATATATAAAATAAATAAATATCTATAAATAAATATATAGATATTGCACTTTTTCACATGCGTCCACGTTTATGGATGTATGTTATATTGTCTTTTTTATTCCAGCGAGTTAATCCATTTTGGGGGGAGTTGAGGGGATAATTTAATTATGATGCGTTCAAGAGTCTTACGGCCTGAGGGAAGAAGCTGTTACAGAACCTGGAGGTTCTGCTTCGGAGGCTGCGGAACCTCTTTCTAGAGTCCAGCAGTGAAAACAGTCCTTGGTGGGGGTGGGAGGAGTCTTTGCAGATTTTCTGAGCCCTGGTCAGGCAGCAGCTTTTTGCGATCTCCTGGATAAAACAAAGAGGAGTCCTGATGATCTTTTCCGCCGTCCTCACCACTCTCTGGAGAGACTTTCAGTCTGAGGCATTGCAGGCTCCAGTCCAGACAGAGATGCTGTTGGTCAGCAGGCTCTCTATAGTGCCTCTGTAGAATGTGCTGAGAATGGGGGGAGGGAGCTGTGCTCTTTTCATCCGACGCAAAAAGTGCATGCGCTGCTTAGCTCTTTTTATAAGAGCTCCGGTGTGTAGGGACCAGGTTATATTGTCAGTTATCTGCACCCCCAGGAACTTGGTGCTGCTTGCTATCTCCACCGCTGTGCCGTTGATGAAGAGTGGAGCGTGGCTGGACTGGTGCTTCCTGAAGTGCTAAATGCTTAGCTATTCTTCGTCTTCCAATGTTAATGATATTTGTAAGAAACGTCGTTTAATTGTCGCCATGGAGGCGAGGACTCCTGACTTAGAAGCAGCTTTACACTATACAGGGACATGAGCCGCAAGCAAGGACACTACAATGCGTTGAGGACTCCTTCATTTGCTTGTCGCTTTCAAATTTGCGAGACACAGCTCGAACGTGTCATCAACATGCATTATCATGATGATAAAAGCTCTATCGTTAGCCACATTTATAGAATCTATACTGTTTTGTCTATATCGCGCAACCGTAACTAGGGATATATACCGTGTACCATTTTTTTTTTGGTATCAGTTCGTAATATGGTCAGTCCAGAAAACCCGTTAAGATTCTGGACTCGTGATACAGTATCTGAATTTTTTTTTTATTAGGCTGACCGTCGTAATTATGACACGCTGTCAAGTGCCGCTGCTACGCATAAAAAAAGACATGGGTAGATGGTTATCAGTTTGGAATAATTCAAAATAAGGAAGCAACACTACACAAAAGTGTGTAACAACAATATTTCTTCAGTCAGGCATGCTTATAGGAGTAAGTGTCACTTTGAAGTGAACACACTACCATGGTTCATCAACTGTGCAATAAGCGATCCAGTAATACACAGGCCAATATCAATCCACTGAAAAAAAATAAAAAATTTGAATAACCAACGGGTCTTTTTATTTATATAATACACATCACACAGACACATACACTGGGTTTCCCCTTAATGTAACTGAATGTGGCGCACTGCCACGGCAATATCATAGCCTTCAGACCTTGAAAATCTGGGTTTTTTACGTGAAAACAAATGAAATAAATACAATGTATTGTAGCCCCCAGAATAAATCATACAAAGTCTGATGCTATTTTTAACTTTTATTGCCAATCTTATGCTAACAAATGGCACAATTGCAACAAGTTTTACCTCCCGTGCGAACACTTTCGTCCCTGAGCTTCCCCAGACACGTTTACAACCCTTTGTCATTCTCCGCCGATCCGCTTTCATGCACAGACAAGGTCTGTGATCATGGGAAAAATTGACATCAAATCAAAACCACCCGAACATAAAACATTACCACCAGCATATCGTTACAGTATGAATGGATATATATTGTCTATTATGTATGCATTATTATCTAGAGCAGGGGTCAACCTTTTTGAAACCAAGAGCTACTTCTTGGGTACTGATTAATGCGAAGGGCTACCAGTTTGATACACACTTAAATAAATTGCCAGAAATAGCCAATTTGCTCAATTTACTTAACTCTGTTGTTATTAATAATTAATGATATTTATCTTTGTGGAAACACTGATCATCTTAATAATTTCTCACAATAGATATATATAGAAACAGATAAATATCAATATGCAACACTTTATTTTTATATTTTCTCTAAGTGCACATTTTTCAAATTGAACATTTTCAAATGATCACTTCTAAGACAGTCTTGTGAAATCACAATATCCCATTTTAACTAGCTAAACACCAACATTTTTTAACAAATCATGAATTACTTTGCACCATGTTTGTACAAATAATAACTCATGTAAAATACAAAAGTCAACTCTCATATTCTTCACACTCAGCTGCGAACCGATCCAGTGCTGAGTGTGAAGAATATGAGTTCGCAGCTGAGTGTGAAGCGACTGGGATGAGAATCAGCACCTCCAAGTCCGAGTCCATGGTTCTCGCCCGGAAAAGGGTGGAGTGCCATCTCCGGGTTGGGGAGGAGATCTTGCCCCAAGTGGAGGAGTTCAAGTACCTCGGAGTCTTGTTCACGAGTGAGGGAAGAGTGGATCGTGAGATCGACAGGCGGATCGGTGCGGCGTCTTCAGTAATGCGGACGCTGTATCGATCCGTTGTGGTGAAGAAGGAGCTGAGCCGGAAGGCAAAGCTCTCAATTTACCGGTCGATCTACGTTCCCATCCTCACCTATGGTCATGAGCTTTGGGTTATGACCGAAAGGACAAGATCACGGGTACAAGCGGCCGAAATGAGTTTCCTCCGCCGGGTGGCGGGGCTCTCCCTTAGAGATAGGGTGAGAAGCTCTGTCATCCGGGGGGAGCTCAAAGTAAAGCCGCTGCTCCTCCGCATCGAGAGGAGCCAGATGAGGTGGTTCGGGCATCTGGTCAGGATGCCACCCGAGCGCCTCCCTAAGGAGGTGTTTAGGGCATGTCTGACCGGTAGGAGGCCACGAGGAAGACCCAGGACACGTTGGGAAGACTATGTCTCCCGGCTGGCCTGGGAACGCCTCTGGATCCCCCGGGAGGAGCTGGACGAAGTGGCTGGGGAGAGGGAAGTCTGGGCTTCCCTGCTTAGGCTGCTGCCCCCGCGACCCGACCTCGGATAAGCGGAAGAAGATGGATGGATGGATGGATGGAACTCTCATATTTTTAAATAAATCATGTCACACTTTGAAACTGGACACCAAATCTGTTATCTGTTTCTTTGTCAGTTAGTGAAGGAAAAATATTTTCTTGGCTTTTCAAATTCTATTTGAGTTTTGTCTCTCTTAGAATTAAAAATGTCGAGCAAAGCGAGACCAGCTTACTAGTAAATAAATACACTTTAAAAAATAGAGTCAGCTCACTGGTAAGTGCTGCTATTTGAGCTATTTTTAGAACAGGCCAGCGGGCTACTCATCTGGTCCTTACGGGCCACCTGGTGCTCGCGGGAACCGCGTTGGTGACCCCTGGTCTAGAGACTAAAAAGACATTGCAGGTGGAATTTGTGTAACATACATTTTTGTTTGTTTGTTACAAAAGCCTTCAGTTTGGTACATAAGTACACTGAATTTCCCAAGAGATACCCATTTTAAGAGATGTGAAGTGTTTCTTGCATCATGCATTTACTTGCTAATAACATACGGTCATGAAAGGCAAAGTATTTACTCGTGTTTAGAGACTCTACTTCTGAGCAGCGAGCATGACGTCACATTTACTTGACGATGCCGCTCCAGTTGGACTTTCTCGCCCTAAAAGCCACCACTGTCCTCTATATGTTAGCACTGTGGCACTAAAAAGGTGATTTGAATGAATTACTCCCACTGTGACCTAAGCATGTAGTGCTCTGTGACATTCATGTGTAAAAGTTGTATGGAGTCTCATAAACTTGTAAGTGAGAAGCAATCCCATCACTATGTGCTCACACACACACACTTCTCAATTCTCAGTAGTGGTGAGAAATATAAATATGGTGGTACATGTGACATGTCTGAGGTTAAACAGTGCGACACAGCTGCCATGGGTGTAGGTTTACATCACCATGTTGATGTTTGCCAACTATCTGCTGTCAGTCCCTGTTAGATGCCGTTGTTATTTCAACGCTTAAGCAAGGCCGGCGTATGAAAGCGGTAGAGCTCAGGTGTCAGGTTACAAAGTGATCCCAACATTGAATACTGACTAGGTTTTTACTGTTGCTTGTACACACACTGAAATATTTAAAAGAATGTATTGAAAAAAAAAAAAAAGGATATATATATAAATATATTCGTGTGTGTGTGTGTGTGTGTGCGTGTGTGTGTGTGTGTGTGTACACATCCATCCATCCATCCATCCATTTTCTACCGCGTATTCCTTCGAGGTCGTGGGGGGGCGCTGGAGCCTATCTCAGCTACAATCGGGCGGAAGGCGGGGTACACCCTGGACAAGTCGCCACCTCATCGCAGGGCCAACACAGATATATATATATATATATATATATATATATTTATATATATACAAACCCCGTTTCCATATGAGTTGGGAAATTGTGTTAGATAAGCGAAATACAATAATTTGCAAATTCTTTTCAACCCATATTCAATTGAATGCACTACAAAGACAAGATATTTGATGTTCAAACTCATAAACTTTATTTTTTTTTTTGCAAATAATAATTAACTTAGAATTTCATGGCTGCAACATGTGCCAAAGTAGTTGGGAAAGGGCATGTTCACCACTGTGTTACATGGCCTTTCCTTTTAACAACACTCAGTAAACGTTTGGGAACTGAGGAGACACATCAGGTGGAATTCTTTCCCATTCTTGCTTGATGCACAGCTTAAGTTGTTCAACAGTCCGGGGGTCTCCGTTGTGGTATTTTAGGCTTCATAATGCGCCACACATTTTCAATGGGAGACAGGTCTGGACTACAGGCAGGCCAGTCTAGTACCCGCACTCTTTTTCTATGAAGCCACGTTGATGTAACACGTGGCTTGACATTGTCTTGCTGAAATAAGCAGGGGCGTCAATGGTAACATTGCTTGAATGGCAACATTGTTGCTCCAAAACCTGTATGTACCTTTCAGCATTAATGGCACCTTCACAGATGTGTAACTTACCCATGTCTTGGGCACTAATACACCCCCCGTACCATCACAGATGCTGGTTTTTCAACTTTGCGCCTATAACAATCCGGATGGTTCTTTTCCTCTTTGGTCCGGAGGACACGACGTCCACAGTTTCCAAAAACAATTTCAAATGTGGACTCGTCAGACCACAGAACACTTTTCCACTTTGTGTCAGTCCATCTTAGATGAGCTCAGGCCCAGCGAAGCCGACGGCGTTTCTGGGTGTTGTTGATAAACGGTTTTCGCCTTGCATAGGAGAGTTTTAACTTGCACTTACAGATGTAGCGACCAACTGTAGTTACTGACAGTGGGTTTCTGAAGTGTTCCTGAGACCATGTGGTGATATCCTTTACACACTGATGTCGTTTTTTGATGCAGTACAGCCTGAGGGATCGAAGGTCACGGGCTTAGCTGCTTACGTGCAGTGATTTCTCCAGATTCTCTGAACCCTTTGATGATATTACGGACCGTAGATTGTGAAATCCCTAAATTCCTTGCAATAGCTGGTTGAGAAAGGTTTTTCTTAAACTGTTCATTTCATTTTTTCATTTATTTATTTCAGGCAATGACATAACGAAGTACAAGTTGACAAAACATAATAATATAAATTAATATAGTGCATGATTGTCCAGTTCTGCCTGAAAGGGAGTGGGAAGAAGATAACTTATTTAATCCCACCCCCAGTTCTCCATTCAGTGATTTTTCACATGAGTTTCACTCTTACTTTGTTCAAGGATTATAATACAAATGTTGTATCATAGTGGCATTACCAAAGGTAACAGTAATTATTACACTGTAACAATAATTTGTATCAACAATGTAGGAATAATGAATATACCAACAATGGTAATAGACAACATAGCAATAATGGTAAGGAAACATTGAGCACATGTTAACACTTTGAGACAGAGTACAGCAGCAGGTCAAATTAAAGACCCTCACCTCTATATTTGAACCAGACCCCATGTTTGTATAATAGTTTAAATCGATTAATAGTTTGGCATTGCTTTAGTTGTAAGTCCAGTTTGTTCCATAGTTTTACTCTGCATACAGACACTCAAAAATGTTTACGAGTGTTCAACAATTTGCTCACGCATTTGTTGACAAAGTGGTGACCCTCGCCCCATCCTTGTTTGTGAATGACTGAGCATTTCATGGAATCTACTTTTATACCCAATCATGGCACCCACCTGTTCCCAATTTGCCTGTTCACCTGTGGGATGTTCCAAATAAGTGTTTGATGAGCATTCCTCAACTTTATCAGTATTTATTGCCTTCTTTCCCAACTTCTTTGTCACGTGTTGCTGGCATCAAATTCTAAAGTTAATGATTATTTGCAAAACAAAAAATGTTTATCTGTTTGAACATCAAATATGTTGTCTTTGTAGCATATTCAACTGAATATGGGTTGAAAATAATTTGCAAATCATTGTATTCCGTTTATATTTAAATCTAACACGATTTCCCAACTCATATGGAAACGGGGTTTGTATTTCGTGCATGGTGTAATGATAAGTGTGACCAAGAGATGGCAGTCAAACATAAGAGATAAGTGTAGGCTGCACTATGATGGCAATATGACTCAAGTAAACAACACTAACATTTTATATGTTTCATTGAAAATATAGAACATTACACGCGGCGCTCAAAAATCTACCAAAATGTTTTAGTACGACTTTGGTAAGCTATGAAGCCGCACCGCTTGATGTGCTTCAACATAGGGCTGGGGGATATATCGATATATGCGATATATCGCGGGTTTGTCTCTGTGCGATATAGAAAATTACTATATCGTGATATTCGAGTATACGTTCTCACGCAGTTGCTTTTAGCTGCGGGCATAACACTACAGGCTCTTCTCACTCTGTCTTGTCGCTCCTTCTCACAGACAGCAAGCGCACCTTCTTACATACGTCACATACTGTCCCGTCATACGTCACATACGTATACGCCCTCCTTGAGCAGAGAGGTAGAGGCATGGCTAAAGTTAGCTGTGATGCGAGTGGGAAGACGAGAGAAAGAAGGTGCGAATCTGGTAACAAATGAAGGAATAATTAATTCCCAAGAAAAACATCGTTTGGCGGTGGTTTGGCTTCAAGTGGGAATATGTCGAACAGACAACCGTAATTTGTCAAGTGTGGGGCGAAAGCGTTTCTACAAAAAGTAGCATTACTGCTAATATGTAGCATCATTTGAAAAGTCACCTGAAGAGTGCTTGAAACTCCGCATGTCAACATCTCCGTTTGGTGCCACACCATCAAAATGCAGAGCCAAACATTTTCACATCAACACCGTATGAGAAAAAGAGTCAATAGAAGGAGATAACGTCCGCAGTAACCTACCACATAGCGAAGGACGAACACTATTTGATTTCCTATTATGCAGCTCATTTTTATTTGACACTTATTGAAATATCTTGTGTGACATCATGTTTTAAACTAATCGCTTGTTTTAAAATGTCTCTGACAATCTTGCACTTTCTGTTTTGGAAATGACATAAATGTTTGTGCCACTGCTTAATAACTGTTTAATAAATACAGTTTTGGCAAATTGACTTAGTTGTGATTTCCTTCTCTACCTGAAAGTTTATAAGTAGCATATATGAATGCAGTATGAAGAAGAATGTTTTAATGTAGACACATAAAATCATCATACTGCTGTGATTATATGCGTCACGTGTTAATTCAAGGCTAAGGCAAAATATCGAGATATATATTGTGTATCACGATATGGCCTAAAAATATCGAGATATTAAAAAAAGGCCATATCGCCCAGCCCTACTTCAACATACAAGTATTATTATGGCGTGTGTATAAGGTAAGACATATTATCCGGCGTTTTTTTTCGCAATGTTATGCAAAAGCAACTTTTCTTACCTTCTGGTACCTGCTGATCTGTATTTGGGATCTGCATAAATCCCGAAAAATTGCGCGCGTCCGCCTTTGTAGTCCGTGCCGACACCGGAGTCGATAAGCTTTTTTCTTTTCTCTATCTTCTTGTTATGAGACATTCATCCTTCGCTGTTGCCATTTCTAATGTAAAGTAGTGTATAGTTCTTACTTAAATATGTCAGTAAACTCGCCATGAAAGCGCTATAATCTGGTGCACTATAATCCGGTGCGCCTTATATATAAAAAAGATAAAAAATCGACCATTCATGGGCAGTGCGTCTTATAATCCGGTGCGCACTATGGTCCGGAAAATACCCCTTTCAGAGATCACATTTAGTTCCGCTTAATATATATTTTTATTAGCATTTCTGTAATCTAGTAACAGCATTTCATAAATAATATTCATACGACAAATTAACATTCTTAATAAATGACTGAAATAAGCACATCTGTTAGGGGAGTCGTAGTGTAACAGTCTGGAATTGACACTTTGTGTGGTGTTGGAGTTATCCGACTTTTTGTGTGGCAGTAAATGCATCACTGGCGAAGTGGCGTGAGTGCGTGCGTTGGTGCAAGTGAGAGATATGACAGATGACAAAGTGTTGGTTTAAGCCTGGTTTGTACGTCACTTTTGCTGGATAGAAGTTTTTTTTTCTTACAATGTTTTTGTTGTGGTTACGGCCGACAAACAGTTTTGCTCAATAAAGTGACGGATGGAATTCCTGCCCTCTTTAATTTAATAGTGTTGACGAACATTGTTTTCTCTGTTGTGGGCGCTTGCCGTCACCTGTTACTCACAGTTGAATTGCAAAAACATACCGAACAAATTATCTGTTTATTTTGTTTATAGTTCAGATGGGATATATTTGCCATGCGCAGAGGGTGTGTGAGCAATGCGCAATTGCTTAGGTGTGCCCTTTAAAGGGAACGTTGAGTCCAAGTATGTTTAATTTGCATGTTTTCTTAGCTATTTCTGCATTGCATTTTGCCTGACACTTATTCATGTTGTCACTTTTTTCCTTCATCTACTTCCCTGCATGCCTCAACAACACTATTTTCAATTTCCTGTTAGTGAACTTTATGATGATGACCGCTGTGGCGTTATTCATGTTGTTTTGTAACAAGTCAATCAGAAAAATCATCATGTGATTTGTAAACGAGGGTGAGACATGTTGCACACAAACATAGTAAACACTAATACATGGATGTGTGGAAAATGCTGGCTGGTGTCCCAAAGATTGAGTTGAGTTGAGTTTGAGTTTATTTCGAACATGCATGCATACAATATGATACATACTAGGTTGTATCGATGTTTATTTATCTAACCCCGGTCTAGCGGCAAATACTGTGCTTTTAGTGAGCGCTGGTATTTGATTAGCCAGTAATAGCTTGATGCAAGAAGCACTTCCTGTCTCTCACTTTTAATGTGTGGTAATACGACACACCTCTGTATCAAACCCACAGCTCCACAGCAAAAAGTTTGAATACGGATACATTCACCATTACACCTATGGGGTGTCCCCGATGCAACTCTGTTTACTTCCGATGTCAATCCGATATGATACCAGCAAGAGTTATACATACTTGTATGACTTACTTTGTACAGTAGTGTGGAATGTTGGAAAATGTCAGGTCAGGTATAGGAATGTAGCAATAAACAATGTTAATGACAATTGCGGTAAATCTCGGATAGTATTACCATTTTAGATTAAAATGATCGGGAAACTGTGATTCTTATTCACACTAGCGCTAGCTCAAGTGAGGCACAAGAAGGAATTGAAGACAACGCAGAGAAAAACGAGAAAACCAATGCCGAGTTAATCCAAGTTTTTGATGACAAAAGCCTGTCGCTCATTATGAGGGAAGCAGCGGAAGGTGGGAGGAAAGCATTAAAGATACTGCGACAAAATGATACAGATAAAGGAATAAAGGAAATATAGTCTATAACAAGAGCGTTATAGACTATATCTTCCGAGCAGAAGCTGCAATTACCGCACTGAGAAATACAGACGAAACTTTCGAGCAAACGACTATTGAATGCAATGATCCTAAAAAGCATGCCTCACAAATTTAAGCCGTTTAATGTGTACGTGACACAAAGCGATGAGACGATGACAAGTTCAAAACAAAGCTAAGGAGCTACAAAAGTACGGACAAATACGGGAACAGCTCAAATGATAACATAATACTGGCATGTGGCGGAGTTAAGAGGAGAGAAAATAAAAATATCTCAGAGATTACATGCTACAACTGTGGACAGAACGGTCACAAGGCACGTAAGTGTACAAGTGAAATCAGAAAATATAACCCAGAGACAATGGTGCAGTTTTGCAAAAATTCGACTCATACCAATGTCAATTGTGGACGAAGGAAAAGAGACAATGTGAAACAAGCAATTGACACTATTTTAGATGGCAAGGAGTATGTTTACTGGAGTGTAACTTACCAAAACAACCTTGGACGTATGCTGCATTGACAGCTGCAGCTATCCGTAACCTGTGTTACAATAGACGTGACGGACAGACTGAATACGTCTTATTGACAGGACAGAGACCTGATCTTACAATAATGAAAACATTTAGATCAGTTTGCTATGCATACAGGCGGCATAAGAAAAAGTTAGATCCAAGATGTGAAGAAGGGATTTTTGTTGGTTATGATGAAGATAGCCCCTCATATTTGGTCTACAATCCAGACAAAGGAACATTTCTTAAATACAGACTGGTGAATTTTACTGTTAAAAGTACAGTTGAACAACAAACTCAGACCCACAGATGATAGATGATCCCTGTGAGGAAAGGTTCAGGACACCCATACCAAAAGTCAAAGAGACAGATAATAAATCAGAGGGGACACAGGAACTTACTGCTGAGCCTTTGCAAAGGGAAAAACAATTCTGGACAGAGCAACAAGGAACTAGTCACAGTTCACATTGTCCTACTAGGGAAGGGAAGAAATCTCAATATTAAGAAGACTATGAATGTGATGTAGAAGAAAGGTGATGACCTTGCCTCAAAAAAATGTTGACTACTGTTACAGGATGGTCTGTAACATACCACAAACGTATAGTGGAGCCATGCAGTCGCCACAATCAAAATTATGGAATAAGGCTATGAAATATGAAATAAATTATTTTCAGGGGAATAACACATTCACGTTAACCACACTGCAGAAAGGTAAACATGCAGTGGGTTACAGATGGGTTTACGCCGTTAAATAAAATCCATGTGAGATTGAAATATACAAGGCTACCGTATATTTGTTTGCGAAAGGCTACAATCAGGTGGCGGGAATAGATTACAAGGAGACATTTTCCCCAACTGTAAATATGATATCAGTGTGTAGTTTGATGCAACTGGCAGCCCAGTATGACATGACATTACATCAGACGGATGTCAAGACATCTTCACGCACCTATCGATTGTTTGGTGTGTATTAATCAAACTGAAAGATTTGAGATCAAGTCATGTGACACAAATGGCAAACTAGCCTGGAAACTAAACAAGTCACTATATGGGTTAAAACAGTCAGGGAGAAACTGGAATAGGATGTTACATGAACAACTTGTTGAAAATGGTAATGTACAAAACCTAGTAGATCATTGTGTATATAACAAACAAAATGATGGTGAAAGTATTAATCTTATAACTTGGGTTGATGATCTGATCATTGCTGATACAAATTAGAACACACTTAATAAAGTGAAAACAATTGTTGAAGTCACAATCTAGTATGAAAGACCTTTGGAAACTCAACCACTTTTGGGGTATTATAGGAATGCTGCAAAAAATTGGAATGATTGATTGTAAAGTAAGATCAAAACCTAGTAGATCATTGTGTATATAACAAACAAAATGATGGTGAAAGGATTAATCTTATAACTTGGGTTGATGATCTGATCATTGCTGCTACAAATTAGAACACACTTAATAAAGTGAAAACAATTGTTGAAGTCAAAATCTAGTATGAAAGACCTTGGGGAAACTCAACCACTTTTGGGGTATTATAGGAATGCTGCAAAACATTGGAATGATTGATTGTAAAGTAAGATCAATCCCATGTAACAAAAGCTGGATATTGACAGTGACAGCGCACCTGGTAATTCAAGAAACTATCGTGAAGTTGTCGGAAGTCAGATGTATGTCATGACATGTACAAGACCTGCCCTAAGTTGGATTGTCAGGAAACTATCACAATATCTAACAGAACAGACAAGAACAACACTGGATGATGACAACACATGCATTAAGATAATTGAAGGGAACAAAGGATCAAACATTGTGTTACAAGAATAAAGCAGGTAGTCTTGTAATGTATTGTGATGCCGATTGGGCAGCAGATCAAAATGACAAACAAAGCACATATTTAGCTCGACTAAATATGGACCTGTTATTTCATGGAAATCCAAGAAGCAATCAACTGTAGGTTTACCAACATGTAAATGGTGAATGGGTTGTACTTGTATCGTGCTTTTCTACCTTCAAGGTACTCAACGCACTTTGACACTATTTCCACATTCACCCATTCACACACTGATGGCGGTAGCTGCCATGCAAGGCCCCAACCACGACCCATCAGGAGCAAGAGTGAAGTGTCTTGCCCAAAGACACAACGGACGTGAATATAATGGTAGATCAAACCAGGAACTCTCAACCAACCACGCCTCAGCATCCCGTGAAACTGAATTTGTGAAGAATGTGAAGCAGAATTTATTGCATTGGCTGCTGCAGCACAAGCAAGTTTGCATATTGTCCAACTTTTAAAGGGAATTGACAGTGGATATAAATACGCACCTGTAAGAAGACAACCAAGGTGCAATATCCAACGCTTTTAAATTTGGCGACAAAGACCTGGTCCTGAACGTCAACAAGACCAAGGAGATCATCGTCGACTTCAGGAGGTACCATTCCAGCCACACAACATTCTTCGTCAACGGCACAGCAGTGGAGATCGTAAGTAGCACCAAGTTCCTGGGGGTGCAGATAACTGACAATATGACCTGGTCCCTACACACCGGAGCTCTTGTAAAAAGAGCTCAGCAGCGCATGCACTTTTCACATTCGGATGAAAAGAGCACAGCTCCTTCCCCCCATTCTCAGCACATTCTACAGAGGCACTATAGAGAGCCTACTGACCAACTGCATCTCTGTCTGTACTGGAGCCTGCAGTGCCTTAGACTGGAAGTCTCTGCAGAGAGTGGTGAGGATGGCGGAAAAGATAATCAGGACTCCTCTTCCTCCTATCCAAGAAATCACAAAAAGCCGCTGCCTGACCAAGGCTCAGATAATCTGCAGGGACTCCTCCCACCCCCACCAAGGACTGTTTTCACTGCTGGACTCTATAAAGAGGTTCTGCAGTCTCCGTAGCAGAACCTCGAGGTTCTGTAACATCTTCTTCCCTCAGGCCATCAGACTCTTGAACACATCAAAATCATTCCCTCAATTTCCCCCTAAAAATGAATTAACTCGCTGGAATATAAAGACAATATAACATACATCCATAAACGTGGATGCATATAAAAAGTGCAATATATTTATCTGTACAGTAATCTATTTATTTATATCTGCACATTATTGCTCTTTTATCCTGCACTACGAGTTAATGCAACAAAATTGTGTTCTTATCTGTACTGTAGAGTTTAAATTTGAATGACAATAAAAGGAAGTCAAAGTCTAAGTCTAAGTCTAATATCCTTGTCAAAGAAGCCAATATGTTGACTCATCAGAGATGCAAACATATTGATATCAAGTATCACTTTGTTCGGTTTGCACTCTGTGAAAAAAAGGTAAACATTATATATTGTCAAATAAAAAAGATGATTGAAGATGTTCTTATAAAGCCTGAGACAAAAAGCAAAATAGACAAATTTGGAAAGTTTTTGTTCTGGATTTGAACTTGTTTATTTGATGTACAAACGTTTGTATGTAAATGTGAAAAGCTTTGCTAACATTGTTTAGTGTTATGCCCAACAGATTGTAAAGTGTAAGGAGTTAATAATGACTCAAATAGCGAATAATAGTACAGTGATTCAGCGGGTTCTGCATGCTGAATCCTGGCTCTGCTGGATAGAAGTTCGAGAGCAGGTTCTCTGGAATTGACTGCTTGTACGGTAGTGCTTGTATCAGAGATTTTCGATGTAGGCCTATATAAGCCGAGACTCCTTTTTTTCTGAAGATATTGTACCAATATCAAATCATATCGGGAAACCCTAATTACACCACTGGTATTTAAGTATCTAAAGCAAAGTCGCTAAGTTGGCAAAACTGATCCTTGCTGCTAAGTCTTTATTATCTGGCAGACCAGGTGTATGTCAAAGGCTGTTTAAAGTAGCAGAGTTACCATGTTTAAGGTATCGCCCCTTTTTTTATTTGTGGTGGGAAACACTGCAATTGATAATTTGTCCTTAGATGCGAATGTGTGTGTGAATTATTGTTTGTCTATATCTTGCTCTGTTACTGACTGGCATCTGACAGATGTAGGCTTCAGCCTATCTGTGATCCTAATGACTGAAGAAAGTGAATGGAAACCATTGCTGCCCTCAATGCCTTCTTGTCCAAAAGCAACGTGTTGTAGCAGCAGTTTATATTCCTGTGAGCTAATATCAGCATGCTGTGATATTCTCACAAAATACTTCTCGTCAGACTCTCTTAGCCAGAATAGTCGGTTGTTCAGTCGCCCCCACCATCCCGCAAACATTGTTTTCGTATCAACTTCCCTTCTACACTCTCGGAGTCGCCCTCGGGCGTCTAGGACTAATTAAGCATCTCTCGTCAAAGACCCTCCGCACAGCAGAATGTCCAAGCTGTGTAATCCAACACTTCTACCAGCTCTAGCTTTTAAGACCTGCTGACATGACGGCAAGTTTGGGAGGGCCAGCAGGGGAGTGTCCGTCATTCCCAGACCACAGTGCTCACAACTCAATTGTGGGTCCAGTGTTATTGTGCACTGTAGATGCAATGCAGCAATATACTGTACTACAGAAGCAAGGGAGTAACATAGGGTACATTGTGTTGCTCTGAGAACAGTTAATGCTGTTAAAGGCTTCCAAGATAAGGAAGAAGGGATAAGGGGCTAATAGTCTGGAGATTTCAGGAGGCTTTGGCTATGAGATCAAGGAGAAAGCTTCCGCAGATTAGGTTACTGACACAAGAGTTCAGCTGCTCAAGAAGCTGATACCACCAAGTGCGAGTGTCACAGTTCAGCCACAACATTTTAAACTTTTGTTGTTTTAGCATGACAGGCAACATAATAATGTATTATAGTTCACACGTATAGGCTCGTAAAATATGCATTGGGTCTACATTTGAGTAAAGTAGATGTGGGTATTTGTGCGACATGGACCCTCCCCACTTCAGGCACCAGAGGGAAGTATTATAACATTGGGGTCTCAAAACAACTTCAAATCACAGCAACATGGGAGTTGAGCTCAGCTGTCATCCACTAATGTGAACTCCTGGGTATTCCACTCAGCTGGCAAACTCCTGTGTGTGAATGTGTTGGCTTACTCAAGTGCATTATCTACGCATAGGTTCTAGAAACAGACTTACGTATGAATCGATCCAGCAGAACTTTAAGGCAACATCTGCACAACAACCAAGTATAATCTGTCATTTTTCCCTTGCATTCTAAACCATCAACAAACAGGCATGCAAAAATTATGTATCATTAAAGGGGAACAGCACTTTTTTGGAATTGTGCCTTTCATTCACAATCCTTATGTAAGATAAGAACTATTCTAAATAAATAATAAATGCGATCAAAAGTCCGCTGACAATGGAGTCGTTCTATCCTACCTACAAAGCTCTTACAACATATCCAAACACCTCCATTAAGGTTTTATATAATTGCTGTAAGTATATATGTAATGTAATAACAGGCATATTTATAATAACATTTTAAAGCCCCACTTAAGAACTGTCAGTTTTGGTTGATGTTAGCAGCGGCAGTGGACCAAAGCGGTTTTGTTTTGCCTGAAAGAAGACCACATTTCCCATGAGGACCAACCGGCGTTGCAAATTGTCAGAAACTACTGTCAACTACCAACTGACGCGATAATACCACACTGATTCAGTATGACGGATCTTTCTACAGTAGGAACCTGCATATTTTACTCAAACTTTATATTTGCGGTTTGCAGCTATCGCATTGTTTTTTCTTTTTACAGTGTTTTTGAGTTTGTTGCGTGGCTGGTCGTGTCAGTGTGGAACTGCGAAGGTGGGTATTTATTGCTACCATGAAAATTTCCAATAGCTAACATTAGCATTATCATTCTGATTTGAGCATCAAAAGTCAGAAACAGGGCAGCATTGGGTCAAAAATCTCTCCTTGTTGGAGCTCACGCCAGCGAGTGTAAGCCGGCGCAATGTTTATCCGGGTAGGCTCCCCTTTTCTTATTTTTGTCTCCTCAGGCAAAACTTTTCGATTGTTCGGCTGTTTTGCAACTTCAACCATGATAGCAGTGTAATGTTGTGTTCCATTTATCTGGGAAGTTGGAAGTCGGAGCTGGGAATAACGTCACAGCCGAGTTGAGAGTGTTTCAATTACGACGTGGGAAATCAAAATTGCCACATCCAGAAGGCTATTATTGTGCTTGCCTTATCTGGATATAAACAACTTATGGGAAAATATGCACTTTTTCTGCAAACACCGTTTGTCCCTTTCGGGTCGCGGGGGGGTCGCTGAAGCCTATCTCAGCTGCATTCGGGCGGAAGGCAGGGTACACCCTGGACAAGTCGCCACCTCATTACAGGGCCAACACAGATAGACAGACAACATTCACACTCACATTCACACTCGGGCCAATTTAGTGTTGCCAATCAACCTATCCCCAGGTTCATGTTTTTTAGAGGTGGGAGGAGGCCGGAGTACCCGGAGGGAACCCACGCAGTCACGGGGAGAAAATGCAAACTCCACACAGAAAGATCCCGAGCGCAGGATCGAACCCAGGACCTTCGTATTGTGAGGCAGACGCAGTAACCCCTGTCCACCGTGCTGCCCTACACTACACTAATGTTACCATATTTAAACATACAACAATACATTGTTTATAGCTGATTTACTGCGACAAAAACTAATCAGAAGTGCTAATAACGGATATTATAGAAGCGGACATCATTGTTTACATTTAGAGCAGCCATCTTTGAAACAAACTCAGGGGTGGTGAAAATGTTCCAACTTTCCGAGTCATAAATCCGACTACGAGGGGCGTTCCAGTTGAAATTCCGACTAAGAACTCGGAAATTCTGACTTACCAAAATGGAGCGCTTGTCCGTCGTTGTTTGCATCGACTTTTGACTTTTTAACAAATGGGGCAAGGCGGAGTGACGTATGCCGTAAAGCAAGTCAGGACATTTGTAGTTTTTGTGGCAGGGTACCTGCCACCTTCCCGACATTTGCATAGTGCCAGAAAAAACAATACAGACCCCGTCAGGCCATGACAGAGGTGTCATTCAACTAGTTGTAAGTCAATGTCTCATCCCAAAAGTTATGAAAATATTATAATATTATAATTAATGTTGCTTTAATATTTACGTAATTTGAACATTTTAAGCATACGCGGCGCATTAATTTCAAAAACGCATCACAGCGTTCGCTTTTTATTTTTACCACCATCACTGATTAAACATCACTGCAGACTTAATGAGAGCCAACAAACATAATAAAACATCACTTACTGTACAATTTCTGAGGACATTAGGGTGCCACTAGCACCCTAAAACTGGAGTGGAATCAAGCCTCTTTCCGTGTCGTTCTCTAAATTGGCTACATCTTCGTCCTTCTACTAATTAGGTGAGAGACATGATTTATGATATAGGATAAACATTCACGAGCAGGTAAGCAAGGAAGCAGCTTACCACTCAATGATGTAAACATCGGCACACACACTTCTGATCACGGCACTGCTATAAATAGTTTGTCTGCTTTAGCGCTTATCATAACAATATCACATACTTGGTTAATATTCAGGTCACGATATTTGAAGAGTATTGTGGGTGGTTTTTGGATGTTTTTAATTGGGTTTTATGGACGGAATAGAGGACTTCCCAATGACTCCGCTATGCTCATTTTTACACAGATTAAACACGCATCCTTTTTTAAAGACTTCCATTTTCAGCCTTTAGATATTTGCATTTCTTTTATTTGAAAACACAGTTTCTATAAAAACAAATGGCCAAAATACCACTTTATTCTGTGTTCAATTAGAGCAAATTGCTTTGAAGATACACAGACAGCACAGTTTTAAGTATTGGTTTTGAGTGGCTTTTTATTAATTTCATTTATGTGGAAAATAGTTCCTGTCCTGCAATTTTTGCAATTCAAAACTTGATGAAGAGCTAAAAAAAAGACTGATCCCAGAGACCATATTGACCACTATTAGGAATTGAACCACGTATGCTATCAAATTAAATATGGATGTCTCAAGTCGAGAAGGATTTTTTTTGTGCACTCACAAGGTGACTCACAAGGCCAACCCTGGATTTGCAAGTCCGTTGGCAGACTGGGCACATTCCTGCTCTCGTAACCACTCCTTGATTGCAGAGGAGTCTTAATAAAAGGAAAAAGCCTATGCCTGAATCTTCTTAAGTGTGGTGACTGCTGCACGACACACAGCTCAACAAGGATGAGGACTCGTATGCACTGACAAAGAGAACTGATGATTGTGAGTCAACATTTGCTGCAGCCCTCATCTGCCTTTGCAGCCAGTGAACTACTGCATGTTTGCTACATAACTGTCAGTTTTACAGAACTGCCATTGACACTGGTCTTGTAGGACCATGAATTGGGTGAAATCGGGCTGTATCCCTGGTGCGGGCGGGGAAGCTAGTGTCTAGGAAGTGCCTTACTTCTCAGCCGAACATGGTGCTTGGAACATACACATTTTTTGCTGCAAGAATTAGAAAGCCCTGCGGAGTAATTAGATTGTCAACTAATGCTCTCCTGTTTTGATAATTCTTCCGTGGATGCAATGAAATAAAACAGCAAATGCTGTTTTATTTCATTGTTGTGTACCTGGTAGATCTGTTTCCATCTTAGTGATTCAGAGGGGTTGTGATACCATTTTTCGGTGCTTTGAAGTGCTAAAACAGATGACTGCCGGAGTGTTTAGTTTATTATTGCACTTGTTACAATGTGTAAACACATTTGTCTTTTTGCCAAAAACAAGGGATGCTTAACAACATATTTAGCTACAGTTACAAACCATCTTTAGTCCCGAGTAAGGTTGGTTACGGCAATAACCATTGATCTGTAAGAAGTCGCTTTGTGTGGCAAAACAGCGATTGAAATGAAAAACGTTGGCCTCGTTTACACTGCACATCAAATCTGATGTCTTTGCCCTCAAGTGACACAGATGTGATTTTTTTTTTGCAAGTCTAAATGCTCCAAAGTGATTTAAATCTGATCTTCTGGCATCAGATTCAGGCCACATCAGGAGGTAGTCCTGAATTCAATTGGAATCTGATCTTTTCTTTCTCCAGTCTAAACGCAATGCGACCTGTATGTAGGGCTGGGCGATATATCGAATATACTCGATATATCGAATATACTCGATATATCGCGGGTTTGTCTCTGTGCGATATAGAAAATGACTATATAGTGATATTCGAGTATACGTCCTCACGCAGTTGCTTTTAGCTGCGGGCATTACACTACAGGCGTTTCTCACTCTTTCTTGTCTCTCCTTGTCACAGAGTGGTAAAACAAGCACACCTTCTTACATACGTCACATACTGACGCGAGTGCAACGTCACACGCCCTCACCGGGCAGAGAGTTAGTGACATGGGTAACGTTAGCAGTTGCAGGTGCTAACGGAGCGGTGCCAGTGGTAATACGAGAGAGAGAAGGTGCGAATCTGGTAACAAATGAAGGAAGAATTAATTCCTAAGAAAAACAGCACAGGGTCCATCGTCTGGTGGTGGTTTGGCTTCAAGTGGGAAGATGTTTTACAACTATGCGGCAAAAGCGTTGTTACAAAAAGTAGTATCACTGCTAATATGTAGCATCATTTGAAAAGTCACCCGCTAGAGAATGAAGAGTGCTTGAAACTAGGGCTGCAACAACTAATCGATTAAATCGATTAAAATCGATTATAATATAGTTGGCGATTAATTTAGTCATCGATTCGTTGGATCTATGCTATGCGCAGAGGCAATTTTTATTTTATTTTATTTTTTAATTATTTTATTTTTTTATTTTTTTATAAACCTTTATTTATAAACTGCAACATGTACAAACAGCTGAGAAACAATAATCAACATAAGTATGATGCCAGTATGCTGTTTTTTCCCCCAATAAAATACTGGAAAGGATAGAAATGTAGTTTGTCTCTTTTATCCGATTATTAATCGATTAATCGAAGTAATAATCGACAGATTAATCGTTAGTTGCAGCCCTTCTTGAAACCCTGCATGTCAACATCTCGGCCGGTGCCACACCAACAAAATGCCCAAGCAACCATTTCCACATCAACACCGTATGAAAAAAATGGTCTAAAACAGAAGGAGATAACGTCCGCAGTAACCTACCACATAGCGAAGGACATACACTATTTGATTTCCTATTATGCAGCTCATTTTTATTTGACACTTATTGAAATATCTTGGGGCAGCACGGTGGAAGAGGGGTTAGTGCATCTGCCTCACAATACGAAGGTCCTGAGTAGTCTTGGGTTCAATCCCGGGCTCGGGATCTTTCTGTGTGGAGTTTGCATGTTCTCCCCGTGACTGCGTGGGTTCCCTCCGGGTACTCCGGCTTCCTCCCACCTCCAAAGACATGCACCTGGGGATAGGTTGATTGGCAACACTAAATTGGCCCTAGTGTGTGAATGTGAGTATGAATGTTGTCTGTCTATCTGTGTTGGCCCTGCGATGAGGTGGCGACTTGTCCAGGGTGTACCCCGCCTTCCGCCCGATTGTAGCTGAGATAGGCTCCAGCTCCCCCCGCAACCCCAAAAGGGAATAAGCGGTAGAAAATGGATGGATGGATGAAATATCTTGTGTGACATCATGCACAAAAGTGCACTTCCATCCATCCATCCATTTTCCACCGCTTATTCCCCTCGGGGTCGCGGGGGGCGCTGGAGCCTATCTCAGCTACAATCGGGCGGAAGGCGGGGTACACCATGGACAAGTCGCCACCTCATCGCAGGGCCAACACAGATAGACAGACAACATTCACACTCACATTCACACACTAGGACCAATTTAGTGTTGCCAATCAACCTATCCCCAGATGCATGTCTTTGGAGGTGGGAGGAAGCCGTAGTACCCGGAGGGAACCCACGCAGTCACGGGGAGGACATGCAAACTCCACACAGAAAGATCCCGAGCCCGGGATTGAACTCAGGACTACTCAGTACCTTCGTATTGTGAGGCAGATGCACTAACCCCTCTTCCACCGTGCTGACCACAAAAGTGCACTTTATTTGTTTTAAACTATTGTAGTGGCATTCTGTACAAAAGGTGCACTTTAATTTAGTGTTGTTTTGATATGTCATCTTAGTGACATCATGCCACTGCTTAATAACGGTTTAATAAATACAGTTTTGGTCAATTGACTTAGTTGTGATTTCCCTCTCTGCATGAAAGTTTAAAATTAGCATATATTAATGCAGTATGAACAAGAATGTTTTGATGTAGACACATAGAATCATCATACTGGTGTTATTATATGCATCAATTGTTAATTCATGGCTAAGGCAAAATATCGAGATATATATCGTGTATCATGACATGGCCTAAAAATATCGAGATATTGATAACAGACCATATCGCCCAGCCCTACCTGTATGTGACTTTTTCGTCAGCTTTGGGCGAGCTACGTCATTCGTGTGCGCGGAGAAAGACGCAGTAGCCAGCGCAAGTGGGTTGTTCATCACAACATCCGGTTTCAGTGAGCAAAGTCTATTTAAGACGTCCAAATTTTCAGTGCATCACTTGTCAATAGCGCACAAATAATAGGTTATATGTAATATGTGAATGTATATATTTATTTATATATATATTATATACTTTGATTCCGAAGAAATAGCGATTATTGAAAGACCAGAATTGAAGCTGTGGCGCATTTGCTTATGTGTGAGTTGAAAAATAAAGCACACGTAGATGTCTGTGTCTCCTTTAGTTAACAACAATTAAAAGATTAGAACCCTCCTAAATATATTACACTATATACATCCATACATACATTACATTACTTTATATTACATGGACCACAATGGAAACAAGCCTTTTGGCTTTTTGTGCCATCCATTTGCCTTTTTAAAGCATTACATGGATTAAATTCTTTAAGATGTCAATAAACTTCTCAATCAATCAATCAAAGTTGGATTTACATTCACGTAAAAAAAACACACATTTTTAAGGTGTTGTAACTTTTATTGTATTTTGTACTAGTAGCAACTTCCTCCGGGTCAACTTCCTTTGTTTTCACTTTATTTAAGTGCGCATGCATGTGACGCCGAGGCCACATTGGGGCCTGTGCGAAATTACACTGGAGTCTGATGAAAAGAAATCACATTCTTCTTGCAGTGTAAACAGTCATCTGGAAAAAAATCAGATTTAAAAAAATTTGGATTTGGCCCAACTTGGCTTGCAGTGTAAACATAGTCAACGAGTGGCAGGGGCATCAGTGAGCCAGTAAGTCTGGTGTCGTCAACACTGTGACAAGTTTGCTTTTTAGAATTGTAAGCGCCTCCTTTTTTGTATCTTTTTCAATTTTTTTCAACAGCGTTAAAAATACACTTAAATTTTTCTATTTTATATATCACATTAAAACATTGGCTTCATTAGAATATTTGCACTCCTAATAATATGACAATAGATCACGGACAAATCATGTCAATGTTAATATGCATTATTTCTAGGGCTATAAATATATAATTAGTGGCTGTTTATAGAATTTAGATAATTTGTTGGCTCTGGGCTATGTGGTGTTTTTCTGCTCATGCTGGTGTTATTCTTGTTTGATTCAAATAAAGGAACATTAGGGTTGGAAGGTACTTTTTGGAGGTAAAAAATGGATGAGAAACAGTGACGGCAACAGAAGGAGGCCACAGATGCACAGATGTTTAGAGCCTTCGAGACGTCTGCATGTGCAGGTTGTCATGTCCAACCACTGTCACATTAAATATAGACAGTAAAGATTAGAGTGGTTTGGGCTCATATTACTAATGTATTTTTCAGTAGGACAGCTGCTCGCCTTCTAGTCATGCCTTTAAAACATGATCGCTTGTTTGTCAATCAATTATGCAGGCCAGGCTGTATCAAGTGAGGGCAATGAAATATGAGAGACTTCGTTAATTCCCCTCATCTTCCACATCAGCGATCTAACACCATATTGAACTGCCTCATCAGCAGTGTCTCACTTTGCTTTAGTCACTGTTTGGGTTACATGAAGTGCAAAGATTTTTAATGGAACTTTCCTTTTGTCAGTTCATTTCTCATCTGGGCTCAGTCGAATAAAAATTAAATAGATCAATGAGACAGTCATTTTTTAATGGCACACAATTCATTCAATTCTGCACCCAAACTAGCCAACCTTTTAGCACTCCTTTTTTAATCTTAAAAACTTCCGTTTACTTACAGAATAGAGAGTAATTGGTTCGAGATTACTGTGGTTCTGTGACTTAGCTCATACCTTAAAAAACTCTCGAAACAGGGTCGCCCGTTAAATTAATTGAAATGTTTTTTAAATCGGTGCTTGGCTCCTAAAATAGCACAATTTTAACATGTAACATGCCTTTTAAAAAGAAAAAATAACTTCAAGATAATAAATATTGTATGAAAAACAATGCAATAGAATGCAATGGAAAAATGATCGTTCTTACAATGCATTACGATTAGAACCTGGACGATTTATAAATCGATGGACAAATGTCAAATATCAATTGTATGTTAATTAAGTAATACAGACGGTTCTTAAATGTAGCATTAAGGCAAATGTTCTCTAAACATTAGTTCTAGGTTTGGTTCTAACTAATCATGGGAGAAGCATTAGCAAACATTATTTTAATGTTATGTGTTAGCTGGGTTAGCGTGGACACCCAGGGAGAGGAGAGGACAAGCCATGCTAGCCGTAGCGCTAAGCTAGCTTGATTGTGAAGTAGTAAAACAAGACAATAATACATGCTTTATACATTTCAACAGAAGGCTAATAGGAACCACGTTACAACAGAGAGTAACCAGCTAAAAAGTGGAAGTTAGCAAGTAGATTAGTAAGTCAAGAAAGACAATAAATACTCATACAGTCTCTACATTTCCATGCACTAAATTAGTCAGAATTCTCAAATAGTTCGTTTTTTTGTATTTTCACACTTACGTGTGAAGTCCAACTGTCCATGCACTCTCTCTAATGGGACTATTGGTCATACGCCATGTGTATCCCGTACACTAGGGGGTGCCATTTCCTTTTAGCACGGTTGAATGAATTCCTTTTCCGGTTGACCTATGAAGTCACATTAGCCATTTGCAGAGCCTTACAACTTGTTTTAACTGATATTCGCTGTAATATTGGCACTTATTACAAATGTTACGTCTTTAATGGCTATGCTGATGTTAAATGGCAAACAGTATCAAGAAATGATCTTGGATTGCGCTACGAACATGACGCTACTACCAAAAATGTATCAGGGGAATGCAGGTCGGATGCAAAGACAGACCGGTGGAAGAGTTTTTTGAAGGAATTTTCGGATGAAAATCATGGAAACAAAAGTTTTGTATGTCTTAAAATGCATTCAAAAGGTTCTTTGGATTGATGGAATGAGTTTTAAATCCGAATTAAAAGACTGTACGTGCCCCGACGAATATCAGAGATTAGTTGCTATTGTTCTGGACTATTTTGCTAGTTGTGCGGTAAGTGAATCAGTTGGCTTGCACAAATGCAACATGAAGGGGTTTGTGTACGCTTTATTTTTCGCCTTTAATATACCTGCTTCATTCTATTTAATGTCATTTGCATTTCGTTCTGGAGTCCAAAAGCCAGATGTTTTGGTCCGATGTTACACCAATGTTACGGTGCTTACTGTGACATTCGCTACACCAACTACACCACCAACGGTGGAGAGGCTGGTAACACAAAGTATGACAATTAGTCGAGAGAGTGATCTGAAAAATCTGTAAACTGGGGGACTGGTATCCCGTAGTACCACAATACTTCTGGACCGATGCGCAAACAAACTGCTCTACCTTGATCGGTCACTCTATGCCTTCTTTAATGTTACAGTGGTTCAAATGAAAGGGAATCATTTAAAAAGCACTATTTTAAAACTCTATGGAACACAATTATTCAAAGTTGTATTTCTTGTGTACAAGCAGTGTAAGCATAATCTTCTGCAGTGTTCGATATTGTTCTTCAGTTGTATTTTTCTTTGAAGTGCACATTTTTTCACTGGTATATTATGCTGTATCACTATTTTCAAAACGGACAGAGCAAACATTCGCTGCGGTTGAAACATTAGCCTAATCGAGGCTTACTGAATCGTACCATGGATAATTGAACTGAACTGCTGTGTGGAAGGAAGACTTGACACGGTTGGACTATAATGACACGGCTCTCAATTGGATAGCAAGCTAACTCCCCCTACCCCTTTCACGATCCCATTTGTCTCGTCTACGGAACCTTACAAAGCCTCCTTCACCTCTTTAATCCAACTTCAGTTTCAGCCTCCCACGCAGACCTCATTCTCCTCTCTAGTGCTCCACCAAACTGTGTGATAGTCAAAAATGCAATACCACTGAAATGTTGACAAACAATAGGGTTATACATTCTGCAACACCCAAAAGGGAATTGAGCATATTTTCTTCCAGGGACAAAGAAGACCAACAAATGAACCCTTATGGGACAGGAAGCTACCACAACCTATTTGTTCCTGCTCTGCCTGGCCCTCGAGTCTTCATTACGACCAGAATAGACCCCTTCTTTAAATCAGTTTGCTTGGGCGTTCTCAAAACAAGCTGTGGACCTCAAGGGGGTTGGAGGTGCAAGCAGGCGATTGAGAATTGGGAATTCCCTTTCTACTTTGTTTGTCGGAGACGGCTCCATCTGATGGCTTTGAAGCACAAAGTGCTTTTTATTACTAAGTAAGTTGAAACCGTGACAAAACAACTTCAAACCATTAATCTTTTGTCTTGTGACAGATGTCCCATGAAACTCTTGCATACAGCATGTGTGTCAAAACGTGATCTGGCCTACGCAACAGCACAATGCTGCATGGGCCTGGGGCGGCTAATACCTTGCATCTTAATGCTAATGGAAATAGGTTATGGAGGCATTGTGTTGGAACAGCCTGCTCCCAATGGAAAAGGCAGCGGTCTGGAGGGAGTTGCGTGTCAGCCAGGAAGCCCGTTGTGACAGACTGCACCTTCAGCTCAGAGGGTTACTGCACCTCTTTGTCTGTTAAAGGCTCTTAACAGGTTGCATTTTGGGGGAAGAGGATCCCCCCGGGTTCTGCCACTATACTCCCCTATGGCCCAGAGAGAGCTAATTACTGCTTGTGTATGCACCGTCATCCCCCTTGAGCCTGTGCTGCTGATGTTTCAGGAGGGGTTCTGTTGGAGGAGGTCCCTGCAAACAAATACTCTGTACAGATAATTTTAGGTATCTTTATTTCACCTCAGCCCACAACACTTTAAGTTAAGAAATTGACTAACTTTCCATCGCCCAAAACTACCATATTTTCCGGACTATAGAATGCACCGTTACATAAGCCACACCCGCTAAATTTTAGGGAAAAAAATATTTTTTCATATATTAGCATGTACCTGGGGATAGGTTGATTGGCAAAACTAAATTGGCCCTAGTGTGTGAATGTGAGTGTGAATGTTGTCTGTCTATCTGTGTTGGCCCTGCGATGAGGTGGCGACTTGTCCAGGGTGTACCCCGCCTTCCGCCTGAATGCAGCTGAGATAGGCTCCAACACCCCCCGCTACCCCGAACGGGACATTGCGAAATGAGTTATTTATACAGAAAGATGCTGTAAATGTTAATTTCCATACTTCAATTGTTTTCAAACGATGTATTTTACACCGCAGTAAAACGAACACAACAGAAGTCATTGTCATGGACCCACTAGCTGTGGAAGCTAGCTCTACAATTAGTTAAACTGAGTCAATAAGTCTTGGTGAATTTACTGAGAAATTTGTGAAACTGAAACAATCCAAAAATTTGCCCTGAGCAAAAAGGCCTAAAAATAAAATCCCATTTTTCCCCGATTTTTCCCCTACTTTTTAAAGAAACCATTGAATATAAATGACAGAGATAATTCAAAACAAGTTTTTCTTTTATTTAATCAAAAACATGTAGTTTAAAATAATACTGCATACACTGCAGAGGGAATAAGCGGTAGAAAATGGATGGATGAATGGATGCATACACTGCATCTTACTCTTAGCAAAATTATAATTTTTATAGTGTTTTTATTTTTAGATCAGATATAAATTGTACTTTTTTGGAATAATTTTCAAATAATTAGATTAAGAGCTTCTCTTGGAAAGCAATATTTCTGCTTGAATAGAATATGTTTGTTAAATAAAATGTGGCATTGCACATTGCATGCAAATAAACAATCTCCAACATTGAGATCAATTAAGTGCAAACTTCTGTCTTGAATAATTGTTAATAAGTATTATACATTGTATCCAAATAAATAATTAAATAAAACATTGAGAGGACTTTAGTTTGTTTCAGTAAGTAGATAAAGTAAACGCAGCCTTTTTCATTCACACATCTTTGTGGTGCGCAGATCAACTGCTTTAGTGATTGTGCTTCATTCTCATCATACATGGTGTGATCATACATACATTGGATAAATGATTCCACCATAATAAGGCTTGGTTAGTAGTGCCAGCAACTTGAGGGCTCCTGGTTTGATTCCCACCTTGTGCCATCCTAGTCACATCCGTTGTGTCCTTGGGCAAGACACTTCACCCTTGCTCCTGATGGGTCGTGGTTAGGGCTTTGCAAGGCAGCTTCCGCCATCAGTGTGTGAATGGGTGAATGTGGAAATAGTGTCAAAGCGCTTTGAGTACGGTACCTGGAAGGTAGAAAAGCGTTACACAAGTTTAACCCATTTACCATTATCATTTACCATTTTTAGCCCGTAGTTAGTTTGTTTGTTGTTGCGTCTTGCCTTTTTGAAACAAACTTTGCAGCGTCCATGCCTGTTGCCGCAAAACCTGACAACACTTTTCTTCTCTTTGGAGCAAACGTCTCATTAGCATTAGCAGCAGCCATGTTTTACTATGTGTGCCGCAAAAGAAGTAAGGGGACGGCGCAAGCTATGGAAGCTCCAGAGGGGCAAAAAGTATGCCGGGACAAGAGTAGAAACATTTATTTTTTTTTCAATTTTCAAATCATCTGCAACAAAAAACTTGAATATATTGATAAAATTGATATATCGCCCGGGTCTAACAAAAAATGGCATTCTAAGCTAATATTACATTCATAAACTTAACGTAAAACTTACAAACATTGCTTGGAGTGATGAATGAAGAATTCATACAAGTAGAACCGCTGTGGATGGCTATAAGACGGAACAGGACACTTACTTTTGGTTGAAAGTACTAAATGGAAGGACACTGCAGCACCTGCAGTGATCGAACTTGTCTAAAAGATGGCGCCATAGCACAAACAATAACACACCTTGCCCCATAACTTGGTTGAATTGCGTGAATTGGTGCAATCACAACAACGCAAGTGCTTTGATGTACTGCTTATTAGTATCAACATCATGGCTTTTTCTAATTATTTTATACCTTTTTGATGAATTTTTTCATTTTTCGCTGTTATGTTTTTGTGTATTTTATTTCTACAATGTGCCACATGCCCGTAGCATTTTGGACACCCATGGTTCATGTATTTCACAACCAGGAAGTGTTTCCGAAGGATGGAAGGGCGACTCCAGGCTATGTCTTCTTAGCACTATTGCAAGTTATGACTCCTAAAGATCAAAAGCTGGGCTGCACGCTTGTGGAGGTGTTCTGCATGGGTCCACACCTGGCCTTTTACAGGTGGTAATGCACACTCCAGCGGCTTGTGGAGGAGTCTTAGATCTCTGTTCCTACCTGAGATATTTTACCTTTTGTGACGACTCGTATTTGATTTCAGAGTGAATATATGATCCAAGAAACTTTTGAACATTGTTCTTTCATTTTTTATGCAGACCACATAAAATTTCGGAGCAGTGTCGGGATGTATTTACATTTATTAGTGGTGGGCCTCCACAAATAAATGAATGTATGTGGAGCACTGGTACTATTTCTAGAACTGCTTTTAGCGTGCTGATCTATTGGTTGCTCACTGATCAAGATGATTTGGTCTGGTAATAACATAAAGAGGAAAGAGGAACGTCAGCATTTTGGTTGGCTTAAATGTTTGACTTTTATCAATATCAGATTCGGTCACCCTTGTCAAACGGTAGCTTAGGGCTGGGCGATATTGCCTTTTTTTAATATTGCGATACACGATATGTATCTCGATATTTTGCCTTAGCCTTGAATGAACACTTGATGCATATAATCACAGCAGTATGATGATTCTATGTGTCTACTTTAAAACATTCTTCTTCATACTGCATTAATATATGCTACTTTTAAACTTTCATGCAGAGAAGGAAATCACAACTAAAAAAAATCACTATTTTTTTTTATACGTGTTGATCTGGAAATGTTTGCCTCTGCATTTTGATGGTGTGGGCGTGTGGCACCGAACGATGTTGACGTGCGGAGTAAGCCCTCTACATTGTCTAGCGGGTGACTTTTCAAATGATGCTACATATTAGCAGTGTAGCCGAGTGTCCTGGGTTCGCCTATACAGTGTACTTATCTAATAAAATAATAAACGGGAGACATTAGAGCAGGTTCGGTAGCCACCGCTTCTTTAATGTCAACATCACACACCTCCTTCCACAACCACACACACCCTACGTCACAGCCCTACGGCAACAACTCTGGAGGGACAAAACTCCTCCTCCTTACTAACACACTCCGCCGACTCCGGTAACTTAGGACACCCTGAACTGTTTGTTACAGCAGTAATACTACTTTTTATAGCAACGCTTTTGCCCCAGACTTGACAAATTACGGTTGTCTGTTCGACATATTCCGACTTGAAGACAAACTACCGGCAGACGATGGACCCCCTGCTGTTTTTCTTGGGAATTAATTATTCCTTCATTTGTTACCAGATTCGCACCTTCTTTCTCTCGTATTACCGCTAGCATCACAGCTAACGTTAGCCATGCTGCTACCTCTCTGCTCGGGGAGGACGTATACGTATGTGACGTATGACGGGACAGTATGTGATGTATGTAAGAAGGTGCGCTTGTCTGTCTGTGAGAAGAAGAGACAGGAAAGAGCGACGAGAGCCTGTAGTGTAGTGCCCGCAGCTAAAAGCAACTGCGTGAGAACGTATACTCGATATCACGATATAGTCATTTTCTATATCGCCCAGAGACAACCCCGCGATATATCGCGTATATCGATATATCGCCCAGCCCTACGGTAGCTATATTTTTCTTAAAAGGCCACCATTTTAATGTGTTCATGTTTTTTCTTTTCACCCAGTTCCACCATTTGGCATCAATGCGCTCTCCACCAATGGCAGCCAGGAGCCTCAAGGCCCAGGCTTTCTCAAGGTGTCAGGCCTAGAGCGCAGTCAGGAGAGGAGCCAGGAAAACTGCAGGGACTCTCAATCCCCTTCAGCTACTGCCCCCAGTCAGCCTGTGTCCCCACAACCCCTGCCCCCACCCCAGTCCCAGCACCAACTATTCCTCCCACGGTCTCCGTCCTCACAGCGGACTCAGGCAAACATCCCCACCCAGACTTTGCCTTCCGTTCCACCGCTTCCCCTTTTAGAAGCTCTGCCCAGGCACCACCCGCAGACACCCGCAGCCGTGCCTCTCGCCCAGGGCCAAGTGCCATCACCGGCGCCCCCTCCCCATCACGTGCTGAAACTGCTACCCCAACACCGGCCTCGACATACACCCAAGCTCCATCCACACCCACCGTCGCCTGCCCCTTCCAATAACCATCCTCACCAAGCACACCCCAGCCAAGCAGGGCTACACCGACCTCCTTCACGCTGCCAGCCCAGGCATCTTTCTGCCTACAACTGCCTCAACCTCAACAGCCACAGGTAACCCTATTGTGGAAAGTCATCCACCTATTTGTTTTAAAATGTGTTCATATCTCTCAATTCCTCTCATACATGCAAAAAAACAAAATCACATACTTGAAAATGCTTGCGAATTATACAAAACGCCCGATGATGTAAATGACCATCAGGGAGAATCTTTAGCCAAGTAGTTTATTGACCAGCTGGATAAAAAGCACATTGAACTGAGTGTTTAAAACTTGGCATTGCTGGATGTCATCCATTGCTGTTCTTTGTTAACTGTGTATCAGTTGATTATTAAATTATGCTCATGCTGCTAACGCCATTCCAGCTATGTAACTGTGGAGGGTGGCGTGGCCACCGGGCCTGCAGCGGAACGAAGTCAGCGACAGGTGCGTAGATGGCCCAGGTAATCACATGTCGCCCTGTATAAGCAGCAGCCGGCAGGAGAGAGGTGGTTGGAGCTGGCGTGAGAGCGAAAGCGTGCCTGTCACAGACAAAAGAACACTTGCTGGAAAGCAACCTGCAGAAAATATTGAAAAATAAAACTGTATTGTAACCCTGAACCGGGCTCTCATGTCGGTTCGTGGTGGTCTGGAGGACCCACGGGAGGGCAACCTCCACAATTTGGCGCCCAACGTGGGGCCTCCAGACCACCACGCACCGACATGAGAGCCCGGTTCAGGGTTACAATACAGTTTTATTAACCACCTCTCTCCTCCCGGCTGCTGCTTTTACTGGGCGACAGGTGATTAGATGACAAGTCCCACCTGGGCCATTCCACGCACCTGTTGCTGACTTCGAGGCCGGTCCTGGCACACCCCTTTCTGCTGCAGGCCCGCAGGCCACGCCCCCCTCCACAGTAACATATGCTGGATCAGGGTGTGCAGCTTGCGCTTCACTGAATGAAAAACTGAAATAATTTGCACTGTTTGGCGGAAATGACCTTTTAATGTCCACGTTAGATTTCAACCTCTTAGAATTACTTGACGCGGGTGTAACTTAATATTTTTATCCGATAGCAAAGATAATGTGTGATTTTTATCAAACTGGAAGAGTGTTTTGAATGATATACAACAGGTGTCTTCAGCGATTTTCAGGTCATAGACCCCCAAACTGATGGAGAGATAGAGCAGGGACCCACTACTTATATACAGTATCTTGTACAAAAATGTGTTTTAGATTAAACTGATCCTGAAGGTGCTTTGTTATCATACAATACAAAAATATTCAAATAATATAATATAATGCCACATTAATTGCAGACAACTGGCACGTTAATCGCTAGCTGACCACCAGTACATTAATCTCTAGCTGACAACCAGCACACTGATCGCTAGCTGACAATTAGCACGCCAATCACTAGCTGACAACTGACGCCCTAATCGCGACCTGATGACTGACACGTTAATTGCTAGCTGACAGCTGGCACGCAAATCGCTAGCTAACAACTGAAACGCTAATTGCTACCTGTAGACTGACACGCTAATAACTAGCTGACAACTGCCGCACTAATCACTAGCCAACAACTGGAACGCTAATTACAAGCTGACAACTAGTATGTTAATTGCTAGCTGACAACTAGCAAGCTAATCGCTAGCTGACAACTGGCACGCTAATCGCCAGCTGACAACTGGTGCAATAATCACTAGCTGACAACTGGCGCACTAATCGCTAGTAGGGAACTAGAGCGCTAATCGCTTACTATGCTAATATGGATACAATGTTATAATTCTATATTCATGTTTTTTGTTTTTAACCAGCTAAGTACAGCGAGTAGAGTGTCCATGCCACTGCTTTTTATAAACTACACTCCTGTGTGTTGGATCAATGTTAGTGCGTATTTGAAGACATTCAAATTTGTGGAAAAATTGTGTGAAGAATAGAAAACAATATTTTGAAAAAAAAAGTCTAATCAACCAAAAATTTCACAACCCTTATGCAGACCCCCTGGTGGTCACGGACTCTCTGTTGAAGACCTCTGATATACAATATACTCGGGGGTTACGTTCCAAGAGCAACAGTTAGAATCTTGAAAACTGGACTAGATAGGGCTGCGCTGATAATCAGTAAATCAATTAATTAATGATAAATGAAAATGAACATAATAATTTTGCTGGCATCGATATATTGCCATTTATGTTTGTTTCTTTCATCCGTCGCTTTCAAACAAGACATTATTATGTTTTTCTATAATTTTCAATTGTCGCTGCTTATTTTATTACTACAATATAACACAGGCTGCACTTTGTACACTCCTGGTTTATGCAAATAAATTATTCAGTTCTGTTGGAATTTAGTTTGGCAGATAGGTTAACAAAAACTTCCAACTTGTGGGTGTTTGTTGGCAGTCTCCACAATGAAGTTAGTGTAAAACTAAGCACACAAAGGAAAGTACATCATTAATACAGAGGAAGTGCACATGTTAAATCAACAATAGTTTGGCATAAAATAAAATAAAAACCCAATACAATTATACAGCATAGGTTGGCTATTAGGCTGCTAGTTTAATGCTAATGTACAATGGACGACCCCATTGACAGGCTAACAAAAATTAGCATGCAATCGTTTCAAACTTGTATAAGCATTTAACAAATAAGATTTTAACACAAAATAATTTACATAAAACAGACATATTCACCAAACTCCATGGACACGAATATTGATCGCTAATGTTGTACTCTTAGACCAGTCTGCTGTCAGCTCCGTAGCCGGCATTTTCTTTTGAAAAGCGGTAGAAAATGGATGGATGGAAGTTTTTGTGTTGCGTCATTGTGCGTCAGAGAAGACTACGTAACTACGGGGTTGAGTTTACATGTAGTGATTTCTCCAGATTCTCTGACCCTTTTGATGATATTACGGACCGTAGATGGTGAAATCCCTAAATTCCTTGCAATAGCTCATTGAGAAATGTCGTTCTTAAACTGTTCGACAATATGCTCACGCATTTGTTCACAAAGTCGTGACCCTCGCCCCATCCTTGTTTGTGAATGACTGAGCATTCCATGGAAGATGCTTTTATACCCAATCATGGCACCCACCTGTTCCCAATTAGCCTTTTCACCTGTGGGATGTTCCAAATAAGTGTTTGATGATCAGTCCTCAACTTTCTCAGTCTTTTTTGCCACTTGTGCCAGCTTTTTTGAAACATGTTGCAGGCATCAAATTCCCAATGAGCTAATATTTGCAAAAAATAACAAAGTCTACCAGTTCGAACGATAAATATCTTGTCTTTGCAGTCTATTCAATTGTGTATAGGTTGAAAAAGATTTGCAAATCATTGTATTCTGTTTTTATTTACGATTTACACAACGTGCCAACTTCACTGGTTTTGGGGTTTGTACATCAGCTGGAGATGAGCTGATGTGTTGACTGCTTCACCTTCCTCCTCCTCCTCCTCCTCCTCTTTAGCAGCAGCAGCAGTAGCAGCACACCTGGGACCAAGCCCCAAGGGCATCCTGCTCCTTCCTCACACCTTCCACAACCCCCGTCAGGTGCAGCAGTATCCACCTTCCCCTTTCCCCTGGTGGCTAACCACAGCGCCCCCCATAGCTTCCCCCCTGCACTGCAGTCCTCATCGCACCTTCATCACCCCAATATGTTCGCTCCTCCAGCGGCTTTGCCTCCACCACCACCGCTAACGTCGACCACCCTGCCAGTACCTGGACATCCTGCTGCTGGGAGCGCCTACTCAGGTACAAATCACTTATATTTTTTTATAGTTATTATAATTACATAGCACTAGACAATAATGGCAAAAATAATAATCACGGTTATTTTGATTGATATTGAAATCAAGATTAGTACCACGATTATTCATTAATTTGAAAACGTGAGTGTTTATTGTGCCACCCAAACTCAACTTTAAATAAAATGTAAAAGAACAACATATATAAATTAGTAACAAATAAAAAACATATAAAATAATAATAATAATAATAATAATAGTAAGGGCAATAAATTAAAATAGCTATATAAAAAAAATACAATTCAGTTTTTTGAGTTATGTTTTTTGCCTTTAACACTTATTTTACCACCATATAATGTGTGTGTTTCGTGTCATTAATAAAATTGTATAAATGTTTGTTAAATGAATGCAAGACATCGCTGACCATTTCCTGATAATATTGTAAATCCTACATCTTTTATTTTTGTCCAAAATGATTTTTGTTACGTACGCAAAAAAGGGTCATCGTGTGAGTATTTGTGGGTGCATGTGTGTGTGTGTGTGTGTGTGTGTGTGTGTGTGTGTGTGTGGACGAGTAAAACTAAGATTTGTATTTTTTGTCAGAAGAAATATGGGACATCATATAATGTTTTTAATCTGTCAACAACAATAAATTAAGTTTTTGACTTGTTGGTTTCAGTTTGTGCAGCGGTGACTGTACGTGCCTTATAATGAGGGATGTAACGATAACTGGTATAATGTTAACTGCTCATGATTGGGTTTCCTCCAATCATGTTAGTTGTTAGTTTGTCTTTTTTTCCTGTAAGGTGGCTTATACTTTATAGTTCTAGTTTTGTAGTTCCAGCTTAGTTTCGATAGGTGGTGCTGCACCTTTACTTAGGGTTCTGATTCATATAAGCACATCTGTTTTATATTTCTAATTAGGCCTTTCTAAGTTCCTTGTCTCACAGTTTCAGCAAACTATTTTACCTGCATGCCTTCATCTGTCTCTGTATCCCGAGGTCACGCGAAGCTCAGCCATGCGCTATCGTAACAATAAACCGCGGCAAAATTCTTGATGGTTATTATTACTGTTTAAAATTTTCAATATTGTCAAACAGCGGTTGATTATCACATTTTTAAAAACTCACTGTGATATAGTTAATTTGCTGTAGAAGTAGCATGCGCACTAATGGCTAGCTAGCTTAAACACTAACATGAATACAAGGCACATTAACATTATAACACAATATAAACGTGTATAAACATATTACTGTATGTGCAACTCAGATTTTTAATTGTGTACATTGAACCTACAGGCTGTGCTCCCTTAGAACAAAGTGGTAAATAAACCGGAAGTAAAGCGTGCTATCCTTGTTTTGTCTTTTTAAATTTTAAATGTATTTATTTTAAATTATTTGATCCAAATGTTAAACTATTTCAGTGTGTGTGTGTGTATACAAGTACTTTTTTGAGCACATTCAACTTTACCTTGATAATAATAATATGAATAATATGAAATATTCGTATTGTTACGCCCCTATAACACACACTGTGTTAAAAAAAGCATTCATTATGTGTTTTGATGAGTTTGCTTATTTTAGATATCATTTCCACATAATTATATATCTATTTTATCAATATATTGTATCGTTCAGGGGAGTTGGAGTTCCCAGCATGCCTTGCGGGCACTTTGTAAATAACAGTTGAAGTTACATGTTTGTTGTTAGCGCTTAGTCGTTTGTTACTCACATAAAATTGATGTTTATCGTTTTTGTGTGTTAACTTCCCTGTTACGTGTTGTTTGTTTTGGTTTATGCATGACTAAGAGTGTCTTTCTGTTTGTGAAACAAGTTGTTGGCTAAGCTTGCAAATTGAAGCGCTCTGTGCCACTGATTTTACAGATAACTAAACTTACATTAATAGATTACTGAGTAACTAAGATGTATAAATGTGCTCATTGAACTTACAAACTGCTCTTTTAAAACAGAGTGATTATTCTATACTCGAAACAAAAGTGTTGTACGATGTGTTCAAGGACCGCTGAACAGAGTAAGACGCCACAACGCCTGCCACAAATAATAAAAACTAATAATAGATTGTATTTGTTACGCACTTTTCATATACCGGTAAATATATTTTAAAGTGCAGCGGTACAAACCAATATTCAAAACAATAAAAGCTTAGCCATTAAAACAGAAAATATAATATTATAATACGAAGACTAAAACACTGTCAGTGAAGCCTAAAAAACAGAAAACATGCAAATAGTGTGTCTTTTTATTTTAGGTATTATACTGTATAAATTGGTCAAAATATTTCAGTATGTGTACTTACAATACCGCAATAATAATGATAACCATGATATGAAATTTTCATATTGTTACAATCCAAAATGTATAGAGGAACTAATAGTTTATTGGTGATGATCAATAAAAGTAATGTTCATTTGATGTCATTAATGCCATAATTATAGACTTCTGATAGTTGATTGTTGATGACTTCAAGCTGCATCAAGTCTGTAAGTTTTAGTTTTTTATTTTCTTCTGATCGAGATGATGTTTGACAACCAACACTTAGGCTTCCTGCGATGCTCGTTTTACACTTTTCAGTTGACGCTCCAAGTGCTTTTAATTTACCCCTGCTTCCTTAAGTGGCGTGCTTTCTTGACCATGTCAGCTCATGTTCATCAATGTAGACGGTTGTTCCTTTCAGCTTGACTCTTGCCTCGGCAATGCCACCTTGTTTTTTTTCTTGGTGAACCGGATGATGATGACGGGTGTGCATCTACATATGTGCCCGTGTTGTTGACATCCACCCCCTGCAAAAAGTGGTCCTCCAGTTACTCTGCTGAAGCAACAGCTCTTGTCGTTATTTGCTCACTATCACATTGTTCATGCGTGAAACCTAGGGATGTCCGATAATGGCTTTTTGCCGATATCCGATATTATGATATTGTCCAACTCTTTAATTACCGATACCGATATCAACCGATATATGCAGTCGTGGAATTAACACATTGTTATGCCTAATTTGGACAACCAGGTATGGTGAAGATAAGGTATTTTTTTAAATAATTAATTAAATTAAATAAGATAAATACATTAAAAACATTTTCTTGAATAAAAAAAAAAGTAAAACAATATAAAAACAGTTACATAGAAACTAGTAATTAATGAAAATTAGTAAAATTAACTGTTAAAGGTTAGTACTATTAGTAGACCAGCAGCACGCACAATCATGTGTGCTTACGGACTGTATCCCTTGCAGACTGTATTGATATATATTGATATATAATGTAGGAACCAGAATATTAATAACAGAAAGAAACAACCCTTTTGTGTGAATGAGTGTGAATGAGTATAAATGAGGGAGGGAGGTTTTTGGGGTTGGTGCACTAATTGTAAGTGTATCTTGTGTTTTTTATGTTGATTTAATTTAAAAAAAAACAAAAAACGATACCGATAATAAAAAAAACAATACCGATAATTTCCGATATTACATTTTAACCTGTTCTATATCATCAATTCTAGACATAATTTACGATGGGATGCGATCCTTTTCCTAATGTTGCTTCTTTGAAGCATCCACTTTGTCTTGCAACGTGTCCATTTATTGAATTGAATCGATGCAGAATCATTCATTTCATCAACATTTTGACATTTCATGTCATCATTGTGCTGTTCATCTCTGATTTCATTCCACCTGTCTTCTGGACGCCACCTGATTATTGTCTGTCTTTCGCGTGCTCCTCGTCTGCAGTTTTTTTTTTTCAGTAGCTTTGGAGTTTGGACGTTTGCGACGGTTAGCTGACTTGTTTATTCCGATGAAAACAGAAAAGCAAATATGTTGAATCAGTGACGTCAAATGTAGATTATAAATAACCACAAGAACATTTCATGTAATATTCACCTTCCCTTCAATGTTCTCTTCCGCAGAGCAAGACCTTCTGCGTCAGGAGCTCAACACCCGTTTCTTGGCCTCCCAGAGTGCCGACCGCGGCGCCTCACTGGGCCCCCCGCCCTACCTGCGCACAGAGTTCCACCAGCACCAGCACCAGCACCAGCATCAGCACCAACACACCCACCAGCACACGCATCAGCACACCTTCACGCCATTCCCCAATGCCATTATGCCCACCCCAGCACCATCCATGGTGCGTACCCCTGCCAGAAATGTGAGGATAAGTAGAAGACATCCATGTTGCTTTTGTTCCTTCTGTAATGTTTCACACTTTGATGAGTGGGTGGGCGTGGCACAGGAAGTCTGTTCCCACTGTGGCTATGAGATGTGACAGGTGTTTAAATCAGGGGTCCCCAAAATACGGCCCGCGGGCCGGATCAGGCCCCCCTGCATCCAAAATCCGGCCCACAGGAAGTCCCAAGTTTAAAAAAAAAGTATTTTTTATTTATTTATTTTTTATTTTTTTATCTTTCCTTTCTAATCCATTTTCTACCGCTTGTTACTCTTGGTGTCTCCTAGCCGCTGAGGCAAATCATATTGTCTAAAAATTAATTTTCCCATCAATAACGTGACAATGTTAAATGTTGATGAACATCAATGTTAATTGATGTTAAATGACAAAACAGATTATAAAGACTATGTATATATATATATATATATATATACACAGCCTGGCCCCCGGCCAAATTTTTTTAACCCAATGCGGCCCCCGAGTCAAAAAGTTTGGGGACCCCTGGTTTAAATGCACACTTGTTGCTTTCCTTGTGTGTCCACACAACAATGATGCTTTTATTCACCAGAAAGACATTCTTGTGTTTTTTCTGGTTGAGTCGTTATTTTCTATCATTTGCTTAAAGCATATCTTTAGCCAATTTTTAGAACATAATACTCTTCATTCATTCTGAACGAAATTACATTATTGACATTACTTGGCATAAGCCTCACATTACATTATCCTTTAAGATTGAAAACTCACATCCATGCATGCTATTACTGCTTGGAGGTTCTTGCTTGGCTCTTATTAGACCTCAGAGGGTGCACGTCTTGGCCTTTGACAGCCAATGAGGCCATAAAACGGCTTTTAATATCTGTTGTGGGGAACCAGGAGACTTGTGTCCTTTAGTGTTACCCACAGGACTGCAATCTGTCTGTGGCACTGGGTTGTTGGGGGAGGGGTGCACCAGATGACATTGTTGTTTAATTTACATAATTGGCCATGGACGCAAAATAAGGAAAAGTAGCCTTCTCCTAACGAGTCCTATTATAATGTGTTTATGAACGTGGAAGAACCTAGGTAGTGTTGCGTAATAAAGTATGAAACTGCTGTATGGTGTATGGAATTATTGACCACTTTGGGGTTCTGGTCAGAGAACACAAGATCTTCAACTTTAATTGTGTACTTTAAAGTGTACACATGTTGCATTACTTTAAGTTTATGATGTAATATAATGGAATACAATCAATGTCTGCCTCTTATATGCATATTTCAGTCCCTCCAGGATTTTGCAGGCTTTATTAGGATTGGCGCGGCCTAAAATGTAGCTTTTTTTTTTTTAAAGTTGCAATGTTTTGAGGCTTACTTTTTTTCAATAACATTGAATCAACTTGTGATTTTATGAATTTGTTATCAATGTTCAAATGTTCCTTGTGACTTTAACCTAAAAAAGCACAGGATTTCAACAAATATTGGAAAACAAATACTGTATTGATCATCAAAACAATTATGTGAATTTACGTAAAATGGTGATAGTGGCAATTAACTGTAGTCTTAAATCAGCATGTTTAGTCACAGCTAAATGTGTTAGCATTCAGATGCTATTTACTAAATAAACACGACTATAATGGTATCAGATATTAGAAGAAGCCATCAATTATTCATTATGTCTTAAAGCGTTACAAAATTCATATTGGCAATGACTTCTGCATTGATGTAACATAGAAGAACCAAAAGTGAAAGTTTCACTTTTAATATAAAAGGTTTTTCTAAATAAGAAAATAACATGGAGACATTGACAGCGACGGTCCAAAGTGTATCTATGGCAGGCTGACACAAATAAAAGGATCATGTGATCCTTGCATGAGAGAGAGGAGGAGGAACAAAAGTCTTGGGGCTGTTTGCCAGACAGTTAAATTTTTTTTGTAATGAGAAAATGTGTCATTCTCAACTCTACTACTGTAATATAAAGTGTTTTTTTGTGTGTCTTTACATTTGTTGTCTTCTTACATCATTTTCATTTTCTCTTACAGTTTGACAAATACCCAACTAAAGTTGACCCCTTCTATAGACACAGTGTAAGTTGCACTCTTATGTCAATTTTTTTTTAATTTTTAGTGTGTGTGAGAGTGTGTATGTGTGTGTGTGTGTGTGTGTGTGTGTGTGTGTGTGTGTGTGTGTGTGTGTGTGTGTGTGTGTGTGTGTGTGTGTGTGTGTGTGTGTGTGTGTGTGTGTGTGTATGTGCGTCTGTGTGCGTTTCATTTCATTGATGTTACATTTGCATATTAGACTTGTGTTCTCGTAAAGCAGATGTAAATTGACGGTACCGGTAATAATTTGATGAAAAAGTGATTTAATAAGTTCATTGTATCAAGTATGTTTGTTTTAACATTTTAAAAATATATATATATATATATATATATATATATATATATATATATATATATATATATATATATATATATATATATATATATACATATACAGTATATATATACACACATCAAACAAAGATTATGAATAAATTTGTATTTGGTAGATTAAGATTTGAACTGTAGAAAATTGGTTATGTTTCTAACTTGAGAGATGAGGGTTATTATATAACCGATATATGATATAAATGATAGTAAATCTGGCCAACAATTGAGATTTTAATTATATCACCACAATGAACATGTCATCAACACAATGTAGTGTCCTCATTAGCAAGCGCAGCTAATGTCCCTTCACAGTGTGAAGCCACTTCTAAATTACTAATCCTTGCCTTCATGGTGGTTTCTTACAAGTAATGTTATCACTGTAGGATGAGGAATAGCTAAACATGCTCCACTACACACAATAGCAGGATAATATAAGCCATGCTAACCGCTAAGCGAGAGCTCTTAAATGTTAACAGGTATGGATGGATCGATACCAAGTGTGGTATCAGTATATGCTTAATTGTTTACCTTGAAAAAATGTTTTTTGTTATTGTTTACAAACTCAGGAAATAAGTAGGTGAACACAGAAGGATTTAAATCAGGGCCAATAGTAGATTTTGCTTATGTTTATAAATAAAGTTGATTTGATTTGATTTGTTATCTCTTTTGCATCGTTGGCTTTATTTTGCTCAGAAATTTGAATGTAATAAAAAGGAATAAGAAATAATGTCAATATTTAATTGATACTGTTATAGTCTGTGTTTTTGTCTCATTATAATTGTGATAAAAATTGGAATCATTCAATGATCTTTGAAATTTAAAGTATCAGTATCAGTATTGACACGACCAATGTATGACCCTGTAACCATACCTAAATTGTAGTAGAATTGAATAGAATTCAATACTTTGTTGTCATCAAATATGAGAGCATCACAAAATTACACAATTGTAGTATCACTCAAAACTAATGTTAAGTATCAAACAAGAGAAAGTAACCAGATATTAACAATAAATTAACACATAGATGAAAGGGGACCTACACTATGATGATTTTTTTTTTTTTCATTTAAAACCCTTCCTTGTGGTGTACTAAACATATTTTGGGTAAGCTTTGTGTTTCGGTTTTGTGTACATTTTGCTCCACAGTTACTTTTTTAACCCGTTTTTCTGCAAGCTGGCCGTTTGTGGAGGCGCTCCCAGATTGCGATTGAAACCACACACTCCCCTCTTAAAAATATCAAATTTATATTTTAAAAATGTACACTTTTTAAATATATGTCTTGAAGTCATCAAGGCTATATTTTTCCAGACAAAGTCGGAAAAAAAAACTTTAAAAATTTTATGATCGCTTGTCATTAGGAACACCTGCACACTTGCCGATAGATCAGATTAGCTGCATCAAAAAATCTAGGTTGGGCAGAATTTACGTCGCTGCATGTCGCTGTGCTAAGTGCATGCCAAAATTATATAAAAATAATACTATGTCTTACATTTTTTTTGTGTTTCCTCATTGCCTAAAGCAGAGGGGAGGAGCTCCTATCCGTATAGTTGAGAGCTAGACTTTGGTCCTGATCTACTAAAGGTTTGCGTGTACTAAAACACGTGCAAACTTGATAGCGCACACAAGGCGCATCTACTAAACGTTTGTAAAGTGGATTGCCTCTCTTAAGTGAGCAGAATAAGGCGTGCAATCCAGTTTGCATCTCTGTCTTCATTAATATGCTAAATATATGCTAAACACAACGCCCACAATACTGGGAGGAGATATGCAAATATAATTATTTAGCACTTGCAATTTGATTCATCAACACTCATCACCGTTTTGCGAGCATTACTTAGCGTTGTATTGTGCACGTGTGAGAATGTGCAAACTGACAGTTCCACACGGTTGCAGGATCGTTGCTCGCGCTATTCAGACAGACGGTGGACAGAGGAGAATCTTGCATCCTACGTGTGTGTGTCAACATTTTGGACTCACAGATATAAAAATTGACTATTTAGCAACATAATTTTATAATTTTATAGCTGCTAGAGGACTTAAGGAGCTGATTAAAATGAATTCAATTGATGCGTTTTGGTGTACTTTTTTAATGAAGTTAGTTTTTTTCACACACAATACGGTATATATTATCAAATTATTTCTTATATAAAAAAAAAAATTTTTTTGCGTCTTGAGCAGAGTAAATGGTATTAGGATCTTAGTAAATTACGCCCTTAATGTCCAAATAAGGACATCCAGCTCGCTGTGACGTCATCTTGTAGCCAGAAGGCAAAACCCTGCGAAAGGAGGCATCTAAAACTGTATGCAAGCTCACGTCTAAATGCATGAACTTTATGATTTGATACTTTGATATATTTTAACATGAGTTAACTTTGTAACAACATGTATAAGTCAGAAAAGACTAATTTCATCATAGGTCCCCTTTAATAATAGTGTTGATAAAATAACACAACTGGAAATGATGTAATATGTTACTGCATACATCAGCAGCCCAATCAGGAACCTTTTTAACCTGTTTTGAAGAATCATAAAATATATTATATTATATTATCATTTACTGCATATGCCAGATATTATATTGTGTATATATTGTTATTGCAGGAGGCTGCAATGAATTTTAGGCCACATCACCAATCCCTAATATAGATATTAGAAACAGCTGGTACAAATGACAATCTACTTTGACATATCATTAAAACACTAAGCTACAGTGTTTTAATGACATGTATTACATTACATTACATTGCTTTGTCTGCTTTTGTGCTATTTGTGTTTTCTTATTAATATTGATTGAAGTCTTGTACGATGTCCAAGTCATCACTGATGAAGTTGTATCAGTCGCGAATATTACTAAATAAATCATTGTATTGCATCAGTTGAAGCAAAACAGTGTTTCTCTGATTCTCCAATGTTTTTTTTTTATTTTGTATTTATTATTTACAGTAGTCTGGCAACATTCCTCGTTTTCTGAAAGCCATGAGCACTTGTTGGCTTTACATTGGTCTTGCATATGTTGCATGCTTTTAATGTATGTACTATATATATATATATATATACATTAATGTGTGTGTGTATATATATATATATATATATATATATATATATATATATATATATATGGCAATGATAATATATATATTTATATATATATATATATTTATATATATATATATATATATATATATATTTATATGTATATATATATATATTTTTATATATATATATATATATATATATATATATATATATATATATATATATATATATATATATATCAATCAACAGAAGCTAGACTTGGTTTTGCTGTGTTTGCACATTTTTCTGCACTCTGCTGAGTGACGCCTCCCTCCATTCCTTCATCTTTAGCTCTTTCACTCGTACCCACCGGCGATGTCAGGCCTCCCCCCTGTCATTCCCCCTACTGGACCCTTCAGCTCCCTGCAAGGAGCATTCCAACCCAAGGTAACACACACACATTATCATATAGCTCGTGGAAATAGAAGTTTGAAATCTTTTTATTCTAGACCTCTAATCCACTGGATGTGTCCACACGACCTGGTGCTGTCCCGAATACTTTCCTCCAGAAAGACCCAAGAGTAAGTCAACATGGAGAATAAACACTTTATTAGACACTTATATTTCAATTCAGTGTCGCCCATTAAAAAAATTAACTATATTGGACCCCCCAAAATATCACAATTTTAACATGCCTTTTGAAAATAAAAAACACCCAATTATATAAGAAATATTGTATGAAAAACAATACAATAGAATGTTGTACAAACAAAGACAGTAGCTTTTTTGAAGTAATGTAATAATAATGTACAGCATTGGAGAGTGGACTTCTACAGTATCTCCTTGCAGCTGCTTCCCCGTTAAACACACCAATAGCAGCTTATCCATACTTTCGTAGATAAATGTCCGCCGTTGAAATATTACTTTAACATCCTTGGCTGCCATTATCAACTCATTCTGCTTCAGTATGGTGCCGACTAGCAGTGCTATGCTTCAACTGCTTCACCAAGTTAGCTGGCTACACGCTCTGTCATGTTTTTGATTATTTATTTCTTTAATCCCATCACTAACATCCACTTCTTGTCATCACTGTCCTTCACACTCACTTTCTTCCTTCCCGTGCGTGAAAAAACTAAATTATGTTAATCTCAAGCTATAATCTAATGCTAGCGAGGATGACCGGATGTTTTGGTCGTATCTTACAGAGTTTACTGTGACATTCGCTACGCCAACTATTATGATCACAACTTAAAGCGTAACAAAAAGCCAAGAGACAGCTCGTACAGTGGAACCTCGATTTAGGAACTTAATTGGCTCTTGGACATGGTTTGTAAATAGAAACGTTTGTATAGTGAAGCAGAGTTCCCCAAAGGAAACAATGTAATTATGTATAATGGGTTCCAGCCAAAACTATGAAAAGGCATATATACAAGTGAAGTGGATGGCTCCGCCTCCCCAACAATGTTTCCCCTGCTTTCTTGCCTGCAGCCGCATGAATGAAGTATTTGTCCACAGAGACATGGTCTGCACATGAGGCATATTTGGCTTGATATAAAAGTAATACATTGAAAAGTTTGCTTATAGAGGGGTTCGTAAATCGAGGTTCCATTGTATCTCAAAATTCTAACTGGACGTATATATGCTGTGTGTGATCACACAGGGGTGGGCAATTAATTTGCATGAGCAACCCGAGCACTGCTGGAGGGCCACACCGACAATATTTCAATTAAATTTTGCTCAAATTATTTTTGATATACAGTAAGATAAATAATAATAATAATAATATTTTCATTCAACCTAACTTATCTTTATACAAAAGCAGATGGCTTTTGATGGTTTTATTTTTAACACTTTCTTACACAACACTTCCTGATGTATACTACAATGTAAAAATGTCAATTTCTGTCACTTTATCCTGCATCCTCTTTGTTGTGAACGTATCACGCCTGTAAGGTGATTGGCGAAGAAGGAGGAAGCGTTGCTGTTGTGGAAATGAGGAGTGAGGATAGACGTGCGTGTGGAAAGAACGAGATAAGTTGAGCTGTGTTAGTATAGGTTGCTCAATAAAAGTTTAAAAAGAGCGTCAGACTTGGTGTGCACTTCTTCTGTACGCTACAATTGGTGTCAGAAGTGGGATGAAATGCCTCCCAGTTCGTCTTGCCATCAAACCTGGGAGTCTTCATTGAGGGCGGAATTCCCCCATGCCAAGCAGCGTGCGCTGCACCTGTAGATGCTGCCTCTCTCCCTCTTTCTCTTTGCGACGAGCTCACGTCCGGGATTCACACAGACATCTGCAGACAAAGTCACCAGGAAACATCGTGGCACGTACCTCCCGATGACGTAGCAGGCTGAGCACACAAGCAGCGCAGTATGCTCACACAAACAACTGCAGTATGCGCAAAGTTTTACTTCTGACACGCACGTCTATCCTCACTCCTCATTTCCGCAACTAAAGAACACAACATCAACTTCAGTAGGTCGTTACACTATATTCTTTAAACACAGCAACATGTGTACCACAAATTAAGCACACGGTTTTACCTTTAATTTCTGTAAAGAAATACTTGGCAGTCCATGTCTTGTTGAAAACACGCCATTCGTCATCAACTTTTCTCTTTTTAGCGTCTCGGGAATAACCGTGCATCACTTGTCGCTGTGCACCTTCACTCACAGGTTACACACGGACATACGCCCATAAATAACACTTTTCAAAATAAAAGCAGCACAGTTGTATTGCACTAATTTATTTTGTAATTTGTGATTGCAGCTGTTCACATTCACTCACAATCGCGCACGAGCATACGTCCACACGGAAGTAATACAAATAACGCTTTTCAAAACAAAAGCAGCACCGTTGTATTGCACACTCGACATAGATACTTTTTAAAATGTATTTTGTAATTTATGATTGGCCTCACGCGGGCCGGACAGGGATGTACAAAGGGCCGGATGTGGCCCGCGGGCCGCAGAATGCCCAGGTCTGCCGTAAATGAAGCAATACTTTCCTGCATATGTCATCAGCCAAAGGAGAAGCCTTTTGTCATTAATACTTACAAATAGTAATACAAATATAATAAAATGCAATATAATTAAAGATACATAAATAACCCTTTTCTAATCAAACCCTAGCCCCTGAATCGTAATTGAGAAGTGCCCAAAGAGACATATGAACAATTAATAATATCTAAAATATTTGGCCTTTATGAAAGTAAATATGCTCACTTTTGACTAGGATAGGCTCCAGCACCCCCCGCGACCCCGAGAGGGGCAAGCTGTAGAAAATGGATGGAGGGATGGATGATTAATACTTTCCTCTCAGAGAAGCTTTATATTTATGTTTTAATAATGAGCCTTTTGACGTTTCATTCATTATGCTGAATAAAGCACCACGGATTGTTAGCATAACAGGTGTAAGATTGTGCAAGTGTACCTAATAATGTGTGTGTTTTAGGAGTTCCTCCCTTTTTAATATTCTTGTTGTATTTGTTGTATTTATTGTATTCATGCAAGTTTTTCACAGCAAAAGATCTCAACCTGTTTTTCCCGCTCTGCTTCCTTTACATAGCTAACGGATCCATTCCGGCCCATTCTCAGGGTGAGTGATAGTGTTTATGACACAAACATTACACACAACTCCCTACCTGCAGCACAAGTCAGCCATTAGGCCTTCTAGGGTTTTGAAAATGAAGTTGAAAAAGTGTGAATTCAAATCTGGCCTTGTAGTTGTTTAAAAAAAAAGAAGTACTCATTGCAAAATGTCTCCAGTTTAGTAAATGTCAGAATGTTCTCAAATAAGACAGATGTTCTTTGGGGGACTGGGGGCTCTGTAAAATATAATTTAATGAATGACAGGACGCTTTAAATAAAATTGTACCACAAACGTAAAACTAGCCCGTCCCTGCTCTGTTACTGACTAGAATATAATGAAAAATGTATCTAGACTTTCTCAGTGTTAGTGGTGAGTTTGATGCCCGTTCAAAGTTGTGTCAGGAAAGTTTTCAGAATTATCTTTTAAATATGTCAAATTTGTTATTTTGCACTTAAAGGGCATCTGCACTTTTTTTGGAAATGTTCCCTATCATTCACAATCCTTATGTAAGACAAGAACACGCATGTTTTTTTTAATGCATTCTAACTAAATAAATGCAATCAAAAGTGAGCTTACAATGGAGTCGCTCTGGTTTGCCTATAAAGCGCTTAGAAAAACATCCAAACACCTCCATTAAGGTTTTATATACACGCTGTAAGTATATATGTAATGTAGTTAAATGCACATTCATAATAACATTTAATATTTAAGCCATCTGCTTTTTCTATCGACAACATCACTGAATATTACTCACTGCAGACTTCATGAGAGCCAACAAACATAATAAAACATCACTTACTGTACAATGTCTGCTCTCAGTGGGATGCCGACTGCTCGGATGTTGATATATTCCCGTTTGGATGACTCATTATATTTGTGAAGAAAAAAAGGGGGTGGAACTAAGTGTCTTTTTGTGTCTTTCTCGATATTCCCTGGTCTAAATTGGCTCTGAAAGTTGACCAGCTTGTCAGAATATGTCCTCCTCCTTCTACTATACAGGTGAGAGGCATGATTTCTGATCTAGAATAAACTTTTACGAGCTCCGAGGCGAGAAAGCAGCTCACCAGCCGATGATGTCAACGTAGCAGCAACAAGCTATATGTGTAACAATGCGGCACTAAAAATAGTTTGTCTGTGTTAGCGCTTATAATAACAATATCACTAATACTTGGTTCATATTCAAGTCACGAAATGTAAAATAAGTATTGTTGGCGCTTTTTGGATAGTTATTTATTGGGTTTTATAGGTGGAATAGAGGAACTCTCATTGGCTCCATTGTAAGCAGACTTTTATTTATGTTTACTTACAAGTTAGAATGCATTAAAAATACATCTTTCTTCTTGTCTCTAATAATGATTGTGACGATTGTAGCTGAGATAGGCTCCAGCGCCCCCCCCCCCCGCGACCCCGAAGGGAATAAGCGGTAGAAAATGGATGGATGGACAGCAAAATAAAAATTTTAAAAAGTGCAGTTCCCCTTTACAAACTAATTATTGAACAATTTATTTAACATTAATCAATTTTAGTACAAACCGTGCGTCAAATTATTTTGATTTAAGTTGTTTGATTAAAAAAGTTAAACAATCACATGAATAAAAAAGTGTGAAACAAATTTTGTAATTGGGGGTGTCCAAATAAAATTCTGCTTAGAGCCCCAATTTAGCCAAGAGCGGCCGTGCATGACGCCAAAAGAGACACCTTCAGGATTTTACAACATTCAGTAAGATGTGTACAGTAAATGTACAAAAATATCCATATTTACAGAGAGCAAGTTACATTACAGACGATTTACACTGTATAAAAATCCAGAGCCAGGTAATTGGGCAAATATGGACTACAGTGAGCCAAAGGTAAGTAATTGAAATTAAAATGGTGATGTTATGCCCACTTCCTTATTATTCTTATCCACTGCCCCAGAGCTCACTTTTCTATCTGTAACCAGAATACTCGTCACACTCACTATTCACTTAAATATATACTGTACATAAAAACGTGTTAGAATACTTTGGATGTATTTTTGTATAACACACCTAAATTAATATACTGTAGTAGGTGATACGTGTAGTTTATTGTTAATTCATAATTTTTAGTGAGTAAAATGTTGTGTACTGGGGGAGTAGACCGCACAGACAACAAGAGGCAAGTCCAAAAGGGGCAAGGCAGGCTCATAGATCCGTGAGAAGCAGAAAGTCGGGGGGCTACAGAGAGGTGTCGAAGGTCCAAGCGGGAGGTCGAAATCCAAGAGACAGTCCAGGAAGCACAAGGAACGCGGGGGAAGACGAGACGCACAGCTCGTCACGTGGAACGAAGGCAGACTGCTGGAAGGACGACAAGGAAGACACGGGACCAATCAAACAGAGAAAACACAGAGAGAGAGCAAGGTTGCATAGAGCTTGATGATCGCTTACGGTACTCAAACAGATGGTTACATTCTGGCATGCAACGCAGGTCTGCACTGGCTTAAGAGGCCCAGGAAGCTCATCAATCACAGGTGCGCTGAATGCAGATTGATTGCAGCTGCTTGCTGCCGCCGGAGTGACGCGTGCAGGAGATGAGCGGCCGTGGGCATGTCCCGAGGTGCGCTACGCGGGACTCATAGATGAATGCGCATTGGCATGCGCCCGGGCCGTAACATAAAATTATGTAATAGGCTTTCAGTATACCTTCTCATTCAAATTGTACTCTTTTGTTGCCTTGGTTCAGACGCCAGTTTGGGCAAACCACCTAAGCTGAGAAAGCCACTGTCATGATCCATGGTCGGATCATGTTTTCTTTAGTTATGTTCTGTTAGTTTTGGACTCCCTGAGTTAACTATAGTTAACTACAATGTGATAACTACATCACATTAACAACATGGGTCTTAAATCTTAATAATTTAGTGATTTAAGAATTAAACCTCCATACACAACAATTAACACAACGTCATAAACCAATAATTGCATGAATTAACATTACCAACATCAGATAGGTATAGAAAGTTATTGCTATTTTAGCTTCTGCTTTTGACAACTTGCATTTATGGAAACATTGACAATAAAGAAGTGTTGACTCCGTTATTAGCATGTCGCATTATCTTCCTCTACTTCACTACGCAAGCTTAAATGACCACAGTAGCCTCCCAGTAAAATATAAAGATCGAGCTCATGAACTTCACAGAGAGAAATAAAAGAAACACAATTTTGGTAGAAATCAGATGATTTTATTGCAGGTGTAAACATATGTATGTGGTTTCTTGTAAGATTTGTGATGTTTTCCTTCTGTTTTGTGTGGGCAGAAACCAGGGAAGTGGTGCGCCATGCACGTCCACATTGCCTGGCAGATATATCACCATCAACAAAAAGTCAAGGTGAGAACTCTTTGGACTTTTCAACTGGAATGTTTCTGAATCCAAGAAACACAATCTAGAAAGTTCTACACTGCAAAAAGTCAGTGTTCAAAAACCAGAAAAAAAAATACAAAAATTAGGGGCATTTTACTTCAACTAAGCAAAATTATCTGCCAATAGAACAAGAAAATTTGGCTTGTCAAGACTTTCCAAAACAAGGAAAATTAGCTAACCTCAATGAACCCAAAAATACCTTAAAATAAGTATTTTCTCACTAATAACAAGTGCACTTTTCTTGATGGATAAAACAAATATGAGACCTTTTTTCTCAATATGTTGAAAAATATTCTTAAATTAAGTAAATGCTAGTGCCATTATCTTGACATAATGATATGCGCTCGGCATTACATTTCTTGCATTTTCCCATCAATAACATGACATCATCGCGCCATATACATATACTGTATATATTTACAGCCCGGCGCCCGACCAAATGTTTTTTTATTGTAATTTTGAAGAATTTATCTGAATGTGCATGAACTATTTATGTTCAAAATTGTTAGAAATGTCACATGTTAAATGTTTAAATGTTAACTGTCAGTTTACTGTACTGTGCCAACTTTACTACTATATGAGTACCGGTATGTATGTTCTATTGTTTCATTGAAAATAAAACAGGAAAGTCCATTTGGCTGTCATCTGTTTTAATTATGAGACACAATTTTGTCAAAGTCCAGATTTTTTATTTCATGCTTGAAATAAGAAATTATTACTTTGAAAAAGCAGTTTTATACTTGTGAGTGTTGATGACACAGCTTTGCAACAGTTGATATTCTAGTTTCAAGCATGTTTTACTCAATATAGGTCATAAAATCTCAGCAACAAGCTGTAATATCTTACTGAGATCATTTAGGACCAAAACACTTAAAACAAGTAAAACACTCCAACGTAAAATCTGCTTAGTGAGAAGAAGGATCTTATCAGACAGAAAATAAGAAAATATCACCCTTATTTGAGATATTCAATCTTACTTAGATTTCAGTTTTTGCAGTGTAGGGATGTCTACTGTTAACGTACCGATTCCCGGTATGTGTGTACTGTACCATTTGTCGGTACTTTTGTGTCTGTTCATGTGTTATTGAATATCAATTTCTTTAAAATATACTATCTTCTTTTTTAACATTTTAACAATCAGCTAAAAAAAAAAAGTGATGTCCAGTTGTTATATCTTGATATTATTTTACACTTCTCAGTCTCATTCATAGTATTTATTATAATAGACTTTGCATGGAGTTCCTATTCCAAAACGGTGGATGCCAAACTGTCCTGGGAGGCAGAAGGGTCTCAGTCACAGTCAGTAGTTCTAAGTACAGTCTATCTTACAGTGTAATTCCTGCACTAGCTGACATTCACAAACAGACCCCGCCCCCCCGGCTCTACATGACACCTCTGCTCGGATGAAAGAGAAACCCTCCAACTCAAATCAGAGAGTCCATTAAATATATTATGGAGCCATGTTTGTATGAACACCATCACGTTTGATTGAAGCGGTGTGGTTTTGGAGTAACAGCTGTTTAACAAGACATTAACATTTCCCAAAGAATAAGCGCCAGAGTAGTTCTTGTACAGAAGTTGTCATGATGGTCAGCCCAACACAAATGCATTAGACAAAACAGCAGCCAGCAGGAAGCATACACGTGCAATAAAGGTATCGAAATATGGCACCGTTTTATTTTACGTAAGTAGATAGCTGGTAGTACCGATGGAATGTGGTCGGCTCCTATAAAAGTACCGAATTTGGAACCCACTACTAGAAAACTCTGTATTTTTGATAAGTGATACAACACCCATGTCCTAGCAGTGTTCCCACAGAATGGATCAGTGCTTTTGGATTGGATTCATGATACATAATGGCACCATTGTATTTTTTGCATAATTGGCCGTTATTGTGTGTACTACACAATAACATTGTGTGTCACCATGGAAATACTCATTGACGGCACCTCATGCTCCAACCCATTTCACTAGTAGTTGAACATGCAGAACATCTCTAATCTGTTCCATCTTTTATGGGCAACAGACGCACAATCTTGACAACAGAACCTTGTACGTTTTAATAGTAGTAGGAGTAGTTTGTTTTTCATTTATAGGAGATATCTTGATATAAACTATATGTGAAAACATTAACGTCATTAAAAAAAACACCAGCAGACACAACTGATTCATCAGCTTCAAAGACATAATTGCTGAACAAATCAGAATCAGAATAGTTTTATTGCCATTGTTTGAGAACGGGTTCACAAACTAGGAATTTTTCTTGTTGCAATCGTGCAACATAAAACACATATAACACAGATTTGGTAATAACAAGAGCTGATATGTCAAATATTGGTATTTCTGACAGAAATATGTCGACATGCAATTGGAAGATTCTCTCCATCGTCTGTCAAATTTCACAGAGCCAGTTTGCACGTGCATTCCAAATTAGCTAAATATAGGCACAAAAACAGTGGCCTCAAAACAGGTTCAGGTTTGCCAGATCCCATTGTGGCGGCTGAATGATTATATTTGCACCTCTTCCTATTGTGTTCTGAAAATCAGCATATGTTCTGCATGAGGACAAACAGACTAAATGGTTTTAAATATTTTCATCATTTAAGAGACGGAATCCTCTACGCACAAGTTCAGTAGATCAGCTTTGTGTGCTATCAAGTTAGCACATATTTAATACACACAAACCTTTCGTAGACCAGGTCCAATGTGTTTGTGAGTACCAAATACATAAAACCTAGAAAAAAAAGGGAAGCCAAATATTTGCGTGGTGATCTAAATGTAACTGTTGCGAGCCGCCACAAATAAAGGAACGTAAGTGAAACACTGCACACTTGCAACACCTCTATGTGTACTACGGCACTATTGCAAAACTACAAGCACAATTATAAAGTCAATAAAGTGTAAATAAAAATAGGTATGATGCTCTGTGATTATAGTGTGGTTGTTAGTTAAAGAGATTTTACACGTTTCTCTCTTTGCTTTGGTGTCTTCCAGCAGCAGATGCAGGTCGACCCTCACAAGTTAGACTTTGGCATCAAGCCCGAGTTCCTGAGTCGACCTCCAGGCCCGAGCCTCTTTGGTGCCATCCATCACCCCAACGACTTGGCTCGGCCTGCAACGCTTTTCTCTGCCGCAGGTGAGAATGTTATTTGGTTAGGAAACCGCAGCTAGAATAATTGTGATATTTCAAACAAGCATGACACTGGAATTTAGTCATAAGCCAATATTATTATAACCTTAGTAATGAAGCAAATATATCATGTTGTTAATGGAAAATATCACACGTGCTAATCGTTCAAAAAAGCAGCGCAGTGTGGTGAAGTAAGAAAATCTGGTTTTCATAATCAAACGTCACAAAAGCCATCTTTTTTCTTTTTTTTTTTTGCAGTTCTTTTTATTGATTTCACATTCACATTAACAACAAATTCAAACCCTCTTCATCCTCTACCCCTGCTGTCACTCAAAACAAAAACAAAAAACAAAAGTAAGAGTACAAAAGTACCCAGTGTAAAAAAAAATAAAAATAAATAAAGTTCAATACAAGGCACTTAAGACAAAGTAATTGAAAACTGAAACACCCTGTAGAAGCAGCATGACAAGGCCTGAAACGTCGGCAGTCATAGATAGGTAGATGTCTAGGGCTCTTCCTGCACTTGTGGAGAGGATTGGTCAAAAAAAGTCAAAAAAGGTCTCCACACTTTAAAAAAACTTGTTTTCAGAGCCCCGTAATGTATATCTTATTTTCTCGAGCTTCAGGTTTGCTAGCACGTCCCTTATCCAGTGGGAGACTGAGGGTGGGACAGCCTCATTCCACTTCACTGATCGGGACACCCCGACTACAGCATATGCTTAAAGAGTACCTTTCCTACATTGTCAACGTTTTAATTATGTTCCAAATTATGTATTCTTGATGATGTGTAAGTGTCATATCATGAGAGCTTGTTGTGTTTTTAATTTACACTCCCTTGTTTATCGCTGTTAATTGGTTTCAGGCCCGAACGCGACAAGTGAATTTCCATGAAGTAGGGATTGTTATTTATACATTGAAAACTTTTTCTATACTTTTTTCATATTATTACTTTTTTTAAATTAGTGCATTCTAAAAATGATTTCTAACACAACTAAAGAACTCTAGAAATGAAATAACACCCATATAGTCATTTGCATGTAATCCAATATACAGTAATAGACATAAAAAAGATACTGCGCAGCAATATAGATTCACACAAACACCAACCTGTGAAAATACTGAGACTTGCTTGATGATGATGATGATAATTATGATCTGCTGTGCAAAACAGCATGGTTACAGCGCATTTGTCATTTAGCCATTGTATCCGGGTACTACGGCTTCCTCCCACTTCCAAAGACATGCACCTGGGGATAAGTTGATTGGCAACACTAAACTGGCCCTAGTGTGTGGATGTGAGTGTGAATGTTGTCTGTCTATCTGTGTTGGCCCTGCGATGAGGTGGCGACTTGTCCAGGGTGTACCCCGCCTTCCGCCCGATTGTAGCTGAGATAGGCTCCAGCGCCCCCCGTGACCCCAAAGGGAATAAGCGGTAGAAAATGGATGGATGGATGCTTGAAAATGCTCAAAAGGGAAGTGCATTTTTTTTCAAATTTTGCCTATTCTTCAAAATCCCTATGTTAGACAAGAACCCATATGTTTTTTCTTTTCAAGACACAAGGAGACACTCGTTTGCACCCAACTTTTTTTCTTTTTACCTGCATAAGAAATATGATTAATTATTCACCTAAACAGGAAGATTATAAACATTTCATTAGTCGGCATCCCACTGAGAGCAGACATTGTACGTTGGGTGAATGTTTTATTATGTTCTTAGTTTGGCATCACGGTAAAACAGGGGTTAGGTTGCAGAGGTGTGGACTCGAGTCACATGACTTGGACTCGAGTCAGACTCGAGTCATGAATTTGATGACTTTAGACTCGACTTGACAAAATGTAAAGAGACTTGCAACTCGACTTAGACTTTAACATCAATGACTTGTGACTTCACTTGGACTTGAGCCTTTTGACTTGACATGACTTGCCACTTTCCCCAAAATCCAAAGCTTAAAAAGTTATTTGGGAGCGCTCCGTATCTTCCATTTTCTTCGTCTGTGTCGATCAGCGTGTTGTTCCTGTCAGCGTGTGTGCTCTCAGTACAACAGCCAATCAAATTAGATCTATGTTGTTTTCATCACGCAGCATTCATCCAATCAAATTGCAGTACAACCAATGAACACGAGTTGTCCAACAACGTGCCAGTGAGAAACAATTATGCCAAAGTTGGTTTGTTCGGGTATAAAAACTACGACTTGGTCAACAAAAAACTAATTGCAGTATGCAAATCATGCAGTTCGAATATTACAGACAGAGACGCAACAATTTCCAACTTCGTTCGACATTTGAAGTTGCACAAAGAAGGGTAAGTTTTGAATGTAAGCTAACGTTTATTGGCTAAGTAACGTGACTTTTATTTGCTGTGTAGTTAAATCAGTGAGGCTGCAAACTCACTGCTAACGCTATAACCATAGACATCTTATAAGTAGACGCAGCATACAGCGCTACTGCCTACTGGCGCAGACGAGACGCGTGGCCGCCATCTTGGAGTGGTGATCCGCTCCACTCAGTGCAATTCATTTGGCAGGAGCTATGAACTGTCAGCGCATTTAATTCATTTTACCTCACTGAATACCACTGATTTCACCCCTTTTTTTTGTCATACGTGTAGCTATGATAACAGACACACGTTTTGGCGTGTTTTATTATTCATAGTTTGCTTAACAGTAATATAATATTCTTATACGCTATAAGTGACCAGATGTCCGAGATCAAAACTGGGAATATAATCCCAGAGAAGGGGAAAAAAACGGTAAGCTATTTTTAAATTGAAGAAACAATATGATTAGGTTACATATACATGTGTATATCCTACATAAACAATGTATGAATACATTAGATATCTATATATCTTAGGGTCCTATAGACTGTATCTCTGTTGCTGCAGCAGCAGAGAGTTTATTCTGTCTTGACACTTTGTATTGATATTTTCTATTACATTCTTCCCTTAAATGATAATGTTTGCAGTGATTGTTTTATATGTATTTTTTTATGTAAGTCGCTTTGGATAAAAGCGTCTGCCAAATACTTAAACATATATAAACACCTGAAAGTCTTTATATCAGCTAAAACCACCAATCTGTTTCACTGGATTCAGAATAAAACCAAATTCTGTTTTACCCAACAATGTTAGTATTTGAATATTGTTACTTGAAGACTTATTCCTGGTTACAATTATACTGTTAAGAAAGTATTGTCTTATACTTTGCCTAAAATGAGAATGCATCATAATCAGTGGCGGCTGGTGAATTTTGTTTTAGGTGGGGCCGAAAGTTTGTAAACCAAACCCCTGTAGGGGCGTCATCCTCCCCCAGAAGATTTCTTTGTGATTTTCACATACAAATATTGAAGATCTTTGCTCCTTCTCAACTCTGTGGTAATATTCTTTTCACAAAATACAACAAATAGTACGTTAATGTTAAATCTTACTTGTGAAAAGTAATCCCCCGATTCCTATTTTCAACAGTCCGCTCATTAGAGCAGGAAAACGCTGAACACCAGCCCAGCATCTTTGTTTTCTACCTGTCAACTGTCAGTTTAGGCTGCTCGCCAACTCCTCATCACCACTTCAAGATGGCGGCCAAATTGCTCACGTCACAGCAACCAATGCTGCGTCTACTTATAAGATGTCTATGGTTATAACGTCATTGCAAACACGGCAATCAGTTCGCTACCTTATTCATAGTTTTTGTCAAGTGATTTTTTTTTAAGCAGGGTTGCATGAGGTACCTACACATAACGTTACGTTAGTCCATGTATCACACACAGTAACGTAACGTTATTCAGTGTATCACACACAGTAACATTACGTTAGTCCATGTATCACACACAGTAACGTAACGTTAGACGGCGGTCAGCAGCACCGTGTATTTTAGCCACCTACAAAAAGACAAACATAGTCAAAAAAAGGTCAGTTAAAATGTATACTATATTAAGAATATGTGTACATATTGCATAGGGCCCTGACATCTAAAAAGTACAACTCTGTTCATTGTTATGTTCATGTATTTGTTATGTTTTTCATGTGTACGCACACATCAACACACATACAGTATGAGATGAGATCAATGAGATAAGGTAAGAACAGGACAGAAACTGCTGTGGAACTAGTTACAATGCAATATGCCATGGAAATACAATGTTAACACTTTTGTGCAAATAAGTACAGTTGCACTTGTTTTTTCAAATGTGTTTATTCTGTAAAGGAATTAATTACATGTTTAAAATGACTGGTTAATAGTGCTATTATGAAGTGCAATGTCACCACTATCTTTTTCCGTGCAATTTCAAATGCACTTGTTTTAATAAATACAGCGTTTTAAAGCATACACAATCTGTGTAAATATATTAGTCTGTGGTTAAAAGTACTTGAAAGGACTCGAAACTCAAAATGCAGGACTTGGGACTTGACTTGAGATATTCCAGTCTTGACTTTGGACTTGACTCGGACTTGCCTGTCTTGACTCGGGACTTGACTCGAGACATGAGGGCAAAGACTTGAGACTTACTTGTGACTTGCAAAGCAATGACTTGGTCCCACCTCTGTTAGGTTGTGTGCCTCACAATAAGAAGGTCCTGGGTTTGATCCCTGGGCTTGGGGTCTTTCTGTGTGGAGTTTGCATGTTCTCCCCGTGACTGCGTGGTTTCCCTCCGGGTACTCCGGCTTCCTCCCACCTCCAAAGACATGCACCTGGGGATAGGTTGATTGGCAACACTAAATTGGCACTAGTGTGTGAATGTGAGTGTGAATGTTGTCTGTCTATCTGTGTTGGCCCTGCGATGAGGTGGTGACTCGTCCAGGGAAAAGCAGTAGAAAATGGATGGATGTTCTTAGTTTGTATTTCTTGTTGAGCACTTTAATTGCTACTTGCTGGATCTGTTTAGAACTTAGCTTCTAAAACTTGTAGCTCATCCGCCGTATATTCAGGCTCAAAAATATAAGGTTCCGAATAATGATTGTTTGTTCCAAAGTAGTCTTTGTTGGCTCTCACAAAGTCTGCCATGATTAATGGTAGTTGTTGTTGTGGAAGGAAATAACGAACATTATAATGCGTCTGTAAAATGTATGCGCTGCTGTATGCTTAAAATAAGCAAAATACGTTAATATTACGTTATTATGAATGTGTCTGTTACTGAATTACAAATATACTTACAGCATGTATATAAAATATTGATGGAGGTCTTCGAAAGTTTTTAGAGCGCTTTATAGGCAGAATACAGCAAATCCCATTAGCAGACTTTTGCTAACATTTATTTACGAGTTAGAATGCATAAAAAAAACATATGTGTTCTTGTCTTACATAAGGATTGTGAATTATAGACACAATTTAAAAAAAAAGGGCAGTTCCTCTTTAATTTAGGCCAGAAATAGGTCAAATCTGGGCTGTACAGTGTGAGCATTTAACTCGCATTTGCGACTAAAAATAGGTCTCACGAGTATTGAAAAAAAAAAGGAGCACAAGTGCAAACACAGATTTTAACCCTTTAATTTGCATTTTGCTCCCAAAATAAATAAATCCCAAGCTTATCAAACTAGAATAAAATGTTTGCGCATCTATATAGCATGTTTGAAATAAACCATAACCAAAAGGACAAGTGAATGACGTGGAAGTCTCACTGATCACTCTGTGCGCTCTGTGTGTCTTCCTCCTCCATGCAATGAGGGAGCGGGGCTGTAGCTGACTCACACACACTCTCTTCAAACAGGGAAGAAACAATGTCTCAGTTGGAGGAACTGGTCAGTAAAAGACAAACATTTTTTCACAACCTTAAAATTTGACACAAACTCCACCATCAGAACTGTTTAGCCTCACATCTTTTGCCTCCTGGCCAATCAAAAGTGTCTCTCTTCAAATCAAACAGGCAGAAAAAGGTCTCGCTCGTTGCATTGCTCTTGGCACCTCAGCGCGTTTATTTACAGTAGAATTAACTGAGCGCAGTGATCCCTCTTTTCAGTTTACAGCACTTTATTTCATATTTTGTTTTTTTGGTGTTTTTGTTTTGCTGAATAATTGAGCACAGATAATTAAAGATTAAAGATTACCTTTTACTTTATTTTCAAGGCTTTTTTTTATCAACACCTTTTAAGTTGGGGTCCTATTTAGCAAAATCTACTTTTCTTACAGGGGTTAGTGCATGTGCCTCACAATACGAAGGTCCTGAGTAGTCCTGAGTTCAATCCCGGGCTCGGGATCTTTCTGTGTGGAGTTTGCGTGTTCTCCCCGTGACTGCGTGGGTTCCCTCTGGGTACTCTGGCTTCCTCCCACTGCTAAAAACATGCACCTGGGGATAAGTTGATTGGCAACACTAAAAATTGGCCCTAGTGTGTGAATGTGAGTGTGAATGTTGTCTGTCTATCTGTGTTGGCCCTGTGATGAGGTGGCGACTTGTCCAGGGTGTACCCCGCCTTCCGCCTGAATGCAGCTGAGATAGGCTCCAGCACCCCCCTGCGACCTCAAAAAAGGGACAAGCGGTAGAAAATGGATGGATGGATACTTTTCTTACTTATTGGTACCTGTTTTTGTGTATTTGGGAACCCCATCATTCCCGAAAATGTAAAATCAAGGCACGTGGAGATATTTAGTTACGTTAAAGGATATATTTCCATATATGGTACAGATTTACCCGAAGAGCTTTGCGCAAATCCGCCATTGTAGTCAATAAGTCCCTTCTTTTTCTCCATCCTCTTGTTGTGGGGCAGACTGTCTCGTACATGCACGTGCATCCGCCGCTGTTGCCATTTCTAATACGTATGGATCTAACTTAAATCTGTCAGGAGACTCCAAATGGAAGCGTTAGAAACTACAACATGGCTCACAGGGAGAAGACTCAGTCGAAGTGGAGGCCTTGTAAATAAGACCGCCCACAAAACGGCGCAAGAGACAGTCAGAAAGCGGCTTGAAGATGGTCTGTAAAACATACAGAAATATGCAACATTTTGACCAAAGAGCCACCATTAAATGTTTTGTAGACCACAAGTAAGTGTTTTAAATGTAGAAAAAAAAATTAATGACCCTTTATTATTTTGTATCTACACATTAAACTTTAATATTACAAAAAGTTACAACTTTGTCCAACTTCACTTTACGTAAAAAAAATATTGGGATATATATCGTATATCGATATTCAGACTAACTATATCCATATCGCCCAGCCCTACACTCGTGTAAGCGACAGTGTTAGTTAGCACAGTTTAACGATGTTCTCTGTGTTTTTTTGAGCATTACAGTTGGCCTTATGATGGCATTGTGTCTATAAGTATGCGTGCACATGTGTACCTTGTTTGAGTGTTAATAATGAAATTGTGATATTTAAGACATTTCATAATGCTCCTAAATTTGTTCTGTTCTACTGAATTGTTTTGCTCTTAGTGGAAAAGCTAAGCTTCCAGCCTGGTTAAAATGTGCTTAAATATTCATATTTTTGACTAAGTCAGACTAAGTCAAACATTAAACAGCAAGGAAGCGTAATGCGTGTACCATTTGTTCAACTTTAGTTGTTCTTTAACAAATGTTTAGATTTTCGTATTTTACATATATTATTTAAATTAAATGCGGGAGAAAAATTAATATCATCCATAGTAACGTAATTTTTGCAAATCCATTTGATACAAAGACTTTAGCGGGAAGTAGTTTGATGTGGATTTGAGTTTACAGAGAAACAAATGTAGAAAAAGGACTCGGAGAATTAAGAATATGCACAATAGCAAGTCTGGAGGCTTTTATTGACATAATTACACTTTTGTTGATGTAATGAAACGTTCAAATAGCAGCAATACGCATGCCAAAATATGAATACATACTTTAAAGCAACTGGGTCTGTCAAAAATATGTGACAACAAATTACTCCCAGGTGAACGCAGCCATCAGACAGACATTGAGTTTATACGCTTGTTGTCTGGAGATGTTTTTTAGTCTTTTTAAAAAAAAATTAAAGTGGAAAAAGTAACAGTTGTTTTTTTAGTGTTGGTTTCAAATGGAAAGACAAATGAATGACTGATTAACTGTTATATGCGTTGCATATAACCGTTATATACGTTTTAATATATTTTGAAAAACTGGGAAAGAGTGAAGCCGCAAAATTTGAAGTGCAAAGTGGCGAGGGATGACTGACTCCCTGCATTTCAATCTTAAGCTGCTGGGTATCGTTTGTTGTGTTTTCTTGACATTGGCATGTAAGAATTTGATGTAAGAATCGTGTTTCGAAACTGCAGTAAGACGGCAATAGAAAAGTTTACTTTTTTCAGGGAGCCAAAGACTCCTATCATAATCAACGGCTCTGTCATGTATGAAGCACAGTTTCATAATGGATTGTGTTATATTCATCCAATTATATCCACTACACTACCTAATGGTTTGCTAATAACCACCACTTGATTTTTATGAAGTATTTTATTGGAAGACACTTTCTATAGTTCCCCTCTAAGGTCTGATATCATTTTTAAAGATAGTAAAATGAGCAGGATAGGACCCCTTTAAACCACACTTGACACCATACCTTCATTTGCATATTGTTCACACACTCAGGCTGGCTCGCCACCAAGAACCAAGTGAAGTCGACACATTCACACGCTGAATTTCATCATCAGGATCCTTACATTATTCACTAAAATGTTGTGGAAAATGTTTATAAAAAGTTAATTTCTTTCTTTCCCTGTGCAGGTCCAACACATCCCTCCGCAGGTCCTTTTGGGCACCCGCCCCACCACCTTGGAAACTTTCTCACCCCAGGATCTCACTTGGGTAAGAGGTGGAGTGACAGCATTTCTGTGACAGTCACGCTAACATTTTTGATGTCCTTTCAGAACCTTTCAGTCGGTCGCCTTCCTTCGGAGGACTCGGATCGCTCAGTTCTTCAGCGTTCGGAGGGCTTGGGAACCCATCACTAAGTGAGTTTTAGCCTCGTGAATCTTCCTTGTTGCTACTAGTATGTTAAATGCTGAACTCAAAGGTGTGAGATACGCATTTAACTTGAGTCCTGCTGTGCGTTTCCGTGTGTTGAATCCCTGGCAGCGGTCAATTCCATGTTTGGCCATAAAGATGGCCCCAACACGCAGCAGCACTTTGGCAGCAGTACCACCAGTAACCACCAGGAGCCCTGGAACCGCCTGCATCGCACGCCGCCGTCGTTTCCCACGCCCCCGCCTTGGCTGAAACCCGCAGACTCTGAGAGAAGCGCCTCGGTCAGCTCGCACGAGAGGGACAGAGATTCTGATAAACGAGACTCGATGGGTGGTAAAGATGACAAAGACAGGTGAGTTTTTTTGTTTAAGGCATGTGAAATGTCCGTGGAAAAATCAGCTATTTTAAAGATTATTTAAATATCACTTCGGCATTTTTTTAAATGAAATATCAATAAAAAAATACGATCCAAGCAAAAATATTTAAACGCAGGTTTAAATGCTTCTCTTGCCTAAACGCCGCACTGAGTTGCAGGACGGGGAGATGATCAGGAGCATCGAAACAAGCTCGCTAGTTAGTTAACCATCTAGCTAGCCTACTTACTGTCGCCTCTGTTTGCTCTCAAAGCCACAACGTTGACTGCTCTCTACTTTGCTGCTAATCATATTTGGATGATTACAATCCGAACACTGATAGTTCTGAACCACTTATAGTTCTAGAGCAGTGGTTCTTAACCTTGTTGGAGATACCGAACCCCACCAGTTTCATATGCGCATTCACCGAACCCTTCTTTAGTGAAAAATAAAATGTATTTTTTTCAAATTCAAGACAAAGTTATGTATTTTTACTGGTGCACAAAATTAACCGTGCATCAACATCACTTTGTTCAAAGAACAAAACCAACACAGTGCATGAACTCACAACAAATTACACACATGCAAATCAGTCTGACTTTTACTGTTGCCGTATCCACAAAGCCGATAGGGAGAAGTTTTTATTTACACGATAAGTCGGGTGTGTCTTGACCTCCACGGCGGAGGCTCCGTCGAACCCCGAAGCTGACTCACCGAACCCCTAGGGTTCGATCGAACCCAGGTTAAGAACCACTGTTCTAGAGTATTTATTAATTGCCAGCGAGAATGTATGTTTTTGACAGAGGTAACAACATCGGGAGTATACTACCCGAGGGGGCGTGGCTACAGGATAGAGTTGCCAAATGGGAAACATGTACTAAGTTCTTTGCATGCATGTTGAATGAGAGGCAGCACAGGGGTTAGTGCATGTGCCTCACATTACGAAGGTCCTGGGTTCGATCCTGGGGCTCGGGGTCTTTCTGTGTGGAGTTTGCATGTTCTCCCCGTGTCTGCGGGGGTTCCCTCCGGGTACTCCGGCTTCCTCCCACCTCCAAAGACATGCACCTGGTTGATTGGCATCACTTAATTGGCCCTAGTGTGTGAATGTGAGTGTGAATGTTGTCTGTCTATCTGTGTTGGCCCTGTGATGAGGTGGCGACTTGTCCAGGGTGTACCCCGCTTACCGCCCGAATGCAGCTGAGATAGGCTCCAGCACCCCCTGCGAGCTCGATAGGGACAAGCAGTAGAAAATGGATGCATGGATGGATTTTCAATGATAATAATGTTAGTAAAAAAAAATCTGTGCTACATTACATGGGACATGTAAGTGTCAAAAAGACAGCCAAAAAAGGTCGGTAGATGACAATAAATCTTAAGGTAAATATAGTGTAGAAATGCACCCAATCAAAATGTTTTATTTGGGGTTTGTGTGGCACTTTGTACTGATAGAAAGGTTCCTCCTTTTTTCCTCAATGTTTCCTCCCTTTTTTCTCAAAGGGGGTACTCACATTCCTGTTGGTTACCTGAATAGAAGAGCACTGACGAAACTGTACAACTCCATCAAGCTTAACTTGTGTGAGAGAATAATTTGCTAGTTTGTCTGACTTCATTGTTCAATGTAGTGTGTGACCTGACAATAACGAGGCAGTTGTTTAGTTTACTGTAAATACTGTTGGCGTTCTCTGCTAGCCAACATAAAATAGCTACCATTTGGATAAAATGGATAAGTCTCTTGTACGGAAAACAATTTTTTTTTTTCAAATCGATAACATCCCACTTCTCATGACAAATTACTTATGTATATCTATTATATATCTATTTACTATTTTGTTAATGTAGATTTAAGTGTTGTTTTTGCACATCTTTATTTGGGGCAGCTTCTTTAGCAGCAGGCAACTTTGTACATTTTCAAAACACCATTGTACAGTAATTATGCTGGCATTTCAGGTGGCTGATAAGTTTTGAAGCGCAATGTTTTTTTACTTTCTCACAGAATGGTTGCAGAACAGTTTGAGCAAATAGCACACAAAAGTCTTTCTCCGAAACAGTGTAGAACAGTGGTCCCCAACTTTTTTGTAACTGCGGACCGGTCAACGCTTGAAAATTTGTCCCACAGACCGGGGGGTGGGGGGGTGTTTTTTTTTTTTTTGTCATAAAAAATACAATTATGTGTGCTTACGGACTGTATGCCTGCAGACTGTATTGATCTATATTGATATATAATGTAGGAACCAGAAATATTAATATTTGTAAGTGTATCTTGTGTTTTTATGTTGATTTAATAAAAAAAAAATAATAATAATAATTTTATTTTATTTTTAATTTTTATTTTTTTTATTTCTTTTGCGGCCCGGTACCAATCGATCCACGGACCGGTACCGGGCTGCGGCCCGGTGGTTGGGGACCACTGGTGTAGAAGACCCACACGATCATCGTGCGTTTACAATAAGCTCAGGGAAGTTTACTACAACCTACAAAGGAGGAGAAAAGGAGCACTTGATTTGTTCACCCCAACCCACAGATAGTCTGGCCTCATTGGAGCATTTATTTTTTTATGTTATTGGATATATCAAACATCATAATTCCTAAGACTTTCTTTAGACCCATGGTGGATTATTTTGAAATCATACTCAATAGTTGAAAAGCACTTGTAGAGCGCAGACCTTCTGTAGGACATATTTCACAATAGTAAAGAATCCTATGAGAGAAACATCTTGTTAGTCATCCACTCCCTTTATCTCTGTGGGTGGAGGCGCAGTGCTTGCTTACACACGCAGAAAGGTTAAGCCCCTTAACGTGAACATGAGGTAGCGTTGTAGAAATGATTCGCATCAGCCACAAAATGTAATCACTTGTTCTTTATCCCCTTGTTGACATTTCCTCCATATATTGAGTTGTGTTGCTAACCAACAAACAAACATCAACAATTACATAACCTCGAAGCAAAGGTAAAAAGAAAAAAATCAACACAACATTGTGTGAAATGATACGCTAGTAAACAGATTAGTTTGTTATGTGCTATGTTTAAACCGTACAATAACAGACAATTTACGAGAACCGTGGCTAAAGTTCTAAGCAAAAACCGAACTACACAAAAAGTGGGGCATAGGAAAACCAAGGTCCCTTTGTAAATCCCCTCATATTTATAATAAATTAATGTGCAAGTTTCGGTTGTATGATAACCGAGACAGCCTACGAAAACTGGGAATCATGTGAAAAATGGTGTGTACGAAAACCCAGGTCCTTCTGTACTTGTTCTGAATCCACTTATATTTATATCTTATTGATGTGCAATGTTTGACTGTACAATAACAGAGACAGCACACAAAAAACATGGCAAAATGATGCTGGAAATTCTAAGCAAAAATGTAATTATACAAAAACTAAGACATACGACGACCGAGGTACTACTGCACTTGTTGCCCGAAAAAATTATGTGTATCATATTCATGCGCAGTGTTTTGTTGTACAATAAATTAGTAAGACAACACACGAAAAGGCAGGCAAAATTTTGCTAAGCAAAAACGTAATCATAAAAGAAGTGGGCTGTACCAAAGTCAAAGTACGACTACTTTGTAACGAGTATAACAGTAATAGTAATATTTTAATCATTATTAAATAGTAACTAAAGTTATATGAGGTGGCGACCGAATCCAAGCCTGAGTCAGGCTTGGATAAGCTTCAGCCACCCCCGCGAGCCCCAGAAGGACAAGCGGTAAAACATGGATGGATGGATGGAACTTAAGTTATAATAGTCAGACTCTTTCTTTTGTTTGTCGTTGGCTTCGACGTTAGAATTGGTCGTTTGCATCAAAACAGTTGTTGTTCTCACTACGATAGGGCCAAACCATCCTTGCCCAGGCACACCCTCCTGGTTTTGGAGTATAAACATTTTGGGTTTTGGCACTAGCCTCAAGACTAGATCTGACAATCTAAGTAAGTCTATGAGCATGAACTGATGAAGCCTACTCAGATGAGCGGCAAAAAATGTCTTCTAAGACAAACCAAACAGTCCAGTTGTGATCGATTGAACGCCCTGAGATGACGATGACCTAGATCAGGGGTCGGCAACCTTTACCACTCAAAGAGCCATTTTGACCAGTTTCACAAATTAAAGAAAACAATGGGAGCCACAAAACTCTTTTGAAATTTAAAATGACATAACACTGCATACAAGGTTTTTTTTTTGCTTTGTGCTATGTATAAACCAGGGGTCTCAGACACGCGGCCTGCACCGTAATATGAAAATGTAATGTTAGTGCGGCCCGCGAGTTTTATATGAATGGCGCTTGACAGCATCATACTTGCCAGCCCTCCCGATTTTTCCTGGGAGACTCACGAATTTTAGGGCAACTATTCTCTCAAACGTCTGCTGATTTTCACCCAAATAACAATAATAAGGGCGTGCCGTGATGGCACAGCATTTAACGGCCTCTACAACCTGTACAAACAGCGTGTCAGCCCAGCCACACGTTGTATGCAGCTTCTGCTTGCGCACGTAAGTGACAGCAAGGTATACTTGGTCAACAGCCACACAGGTTACACTGACGGTGGCCGTATAAAACAACTTTAACACTCTTACTAATATGCGCCACACTGTGAACCAAAACCAAACAAGAATGACAAACAAATTTCGGGAGAACATCTGCACCGTAACACAACATAAACACAACAGAACAAATACCCAGAATCCCATGCAGCCCTAACTCTTCAGGGCTACATTATACACCCCCGCTATCACCAAACCCCTGGGAGAGGCACTGAAATCCGGAAGTCTCCCGGGAAAATCAGGAGGGTCGGCAAGTATGCAGCTGAGCCGCATCAGAGTGGTCAAAGAGCCGCATGCGGCTCCGGAGCCGCGGGTTGCAGACCCCTGACCTAGATCAATCAATCAATCATCAATCAAAGTTTATTTATGTAGCCCTTAATCAAAAGTACACTTCATTCATTAACGGTGTTACAAAAAAGATCAGTTAGAATAATACACAATGTTGGATATAGAGAACACACAAATCCTTTATTTATTGAATCAAAGATACTGAAATTCTACGACATAGTGAATTTGCAAACAGCTAAAATTATACACAAAGCAAACTATAACCTGCTACCCAAGAATATACAACAATTCTTCTCAAAAAAAGAGGAGAAATATAATCTTAGGGAGAAATGTAATTTAAAACATTTGTATGCACGTACAACACTTAAGACCTTCAGTATATCAGTATGTGGAATTAAATAATGGAATGGATTAAGCAAAGCAATCAAACAATGTACTAATATGATCCACTTCAAGAAACTCTTCAAACTTAAAGTGTTTACAAAGTACAAAGAAGAAGAACCATGATAAACATTCTGAATTTATTTAACTCATCCATTCTTTCATTCTTTCACTCACAAACTAATCTTACTTATCTCAACATATGAAATGTAACTTACTTCACCAATTATCATTTATTTACTTATTTTATTGTGATTACTTATGGAGTATATTGTGAATAAATTGAGAACAGGAAGTGAACAAAAGTTTTAGCAACTGTTATGTAAAAGAAAAGGGGTAGGATTAAATAAGCTCTGCTTCTTCCTACTCCTTTTCGAACATGTTGAAAAGAGAAACTGGAGATTGTGATGTATCATGTTGTATACTTGCATGTTCGAAATAAACTCAAACTCAAAAACTCAAATCACAAGTGTCTCACAGGGTTGCACAAGCCACAACGACATCCTCGGCTCAGATCCCACATCAGGGCAAGAAAAAACTCAACCCAATAGGATACAATGAGAAACTTTGGAGGGGACCGCAGATGTGGGGACCCTTTCCCCTGGGCAAAGGACGTCAAGTAGATCTAGTTAATAGTGTGAGAGTCCAGTCCATAGTGAGGCCAGCAGGGGATCATCTTGAGTGGAGACAAGTCAGCAACGCAGAGACTTCCCCAACTGATGCACAGAGGAGTGGTCCACCCCGGGTCCCGACTTTGAACACTGTGGTCACCTAATAACCTCTCCATGCAGGAGAGGGGGGCAGAGCAGAAAAAAGATGGCAGATCAACTGGTCTAAAAGGGGGGTCTATTTAAAGGCTAGCGTATACAAATGAGTTTTAAGATGGAACTTAAATGCTTCTACTGAGGTAGCATCTCTAACTGTTACCAGTAGGGCATTTCAGAGTACTGGAGCCCGAATAGAAAACGCTCTATAGCCCGCAGACCTTTTTTGGGCTCTGGGAATCACTAATAAGCCGGAGTTCTTAGAACGCAGATTTCTTGCCGGGACATATGGCACAATACAATCAGCAAGATAGGATGGAGCTGGACCGTGTAGTATTTTATATGTAAGTAGTAAAACATTAAAGTCGCATCTTAAGTGCACAGGAAGCCAGTGCAGGTGAGCCAGTATAGGCATAATATGATCAAACTTTCCTGTTCTGGGATAGGCTCCAGCCACCCCTGCGACCCAGATGAATGGAACTTAAGTTATAATAGTCAGACTCTTTCTTTTGTTTGTCGTTGGCTTTGACGTTAGGATTGCTCGTTTCCATGAAAACAGTTGTTGTTCACTGTACGATAGGGCTAAACCATCCTTGCCTAGGCACACCCTCCTGGTTTTGGAGTATAAACATTTGGGGTTTTGGCACTAGCCGCTGGACTAGACCTGACAATCTAAGTCTATGAGCATGAACTGATGAAGCCTACTCAGATGACTTCTAAGACAAACCAAACTGTCCAGTTGCGATCGATTGAACGCCCTGAGATGACGATGACCTGGATGAATGAGAACATTCATAAACATGACTCTTTGTTGTTGGTTTTTTTCAGAGAATCAGTGGAGAAACGTCACGCAAGTCAACCCTCTCCAGTTCCAGTGAACCCCATCGGTCTTCTTGGTCACAGTCGTCCTCTGGAGCACAACAGGAACCAACTTCCTCCGTCCTCTGGAGACGCTCAGAGGGACAAAGACAACAAGTCCAAAGAGAGGGAACACTCTGATCTTTGGAAAGACGGCTGCTCGGACGAGCACAAGACAAAAGACCACCCACCGGGCAATAAGGACACGCTCACTATCCACGAAGGTAGAGAGCCAGAGGATGTGGTGTCCAACAGGGGCACGGCGTCACCTTACCTCAGACTGAGCGGTCTAGAACATTCTAATGGAGGTTTGAGAAGGGAGCTTCTGGACAAGAAAAGTGAGCTTCCCTTCGAGCAGCAGAAGAAGAGCAGTGAAGTGAAAGTGAAGGAGGAGAGAAAAGAGGACCAAGATGGCGCAGGTGAGAAGCCAAGCGAGCACACGATGGCGCCCTCCGCGCCAAACCTCCACCCGCCGTCCCCCATGCCTTTGCCCATGAGCCTGGCAGGAGTCCATACGATCAACAACCTCAGCAGCCTTGAGAGAAGTCGAGTGGTGGCACCTTTCTTAGGCATCAGTCCAATCCCTGGAGCGGAACGCTTCCCTTACCCCGCCTTCCACTGGGACCCCATGAGAGACTCCATGAGAGACCCCTACAGAGGACTGGACATTCACAGGCGGGACCCCCTGGCAAGGGATCTGTTGCTAAGGAACGAACATCACCGACTGGCTGCTCCACGTCTTTACGAGGCCGAGCGCGCCTACAGAGACCGCGAGCCTCACGACTTCAATCGCATTCATCCGCTGGCCTTGGAGCACAGGAGGGAACACGAGCGCGCTCAGTTGGAGGAACGCGAGCGTCTGCTGAGAGACGACTACGAGCACGGGCGCCTGCATCCCACAATGCACCACCCGGCCCTCGACGGACACCTCCCCCACCACGCCCAGGGACTCATGGCGCCAGGACTCCCGGGCATGCACTACTCCAGAGTCAGCCCCTCGGCCGCTGCCCACCATAACATTCTCAACAAAACTCCGCCCACCGCTTCTTTGAGCGCTCCGCCCCCTCTCATTCCCACGCTCGGCGGCAGGCCGGGCTCGCCCAGACGAACTACTGCCTTGGTGGGCGACATCAGAGACAGAGCGCCGCACAAAGACATCGAAGCGCGATGAGCGCCGCCCTCATTCAGCACTTAGTGAGGAATGTAACATAACTGTGAATACGTGCCGTGAGGACACACCCACAAGTCATTGTTTTATAAGAGCGTGTGTGTGTGTGTGTGTGTGTGTGTGTGTGTGTGTGTGTGTGTGTGCCTCCAGTCTTTCTATTGTAGAGCAAAGAGAAGCGAGACTGAACAATGGACAAATATTCTTTACACTGACAAACAAAACGTGTGAAGTCGCTGTGTTGGATCATGTTACAGGATATGCAAATGAGTGACTTAAAGCTTTACGTTCAACATGTGATGTCATTGTTTAGTGATCAGGATGTGTTTTCTGCAGTTCTACTATGCAACAAGTCCGACCCCCTCAACACTTCACCACGACCAGGAATTAACAACAAAGTGTTTTCTCTCCACAACTTTACACTTCAACAAGCTTCGAACACAAAGTACTACCTCGGTTTTTGTTCGTAAATCATTCCAAAAAGTCAAACTTCAATAATTTGTCAAAGTGCTGACACTCGCAACTTTGTCCGGCCCCACTTTGGCTATTTTGCAGTCGTACCAAAAAGCACACCGTGCCTGAAAGATCCTTAACTTAAAGGGACTGTTTGCAACATTTACACACATGCCTAAAGGGCGCCAACTTCCCAATGTGTTTTAAGCGTTGTAAACGTCTCCTAGGACGTAATGATGTAACTACGTACGTACATAACACATGTACGCGCAGTAGCTTTGGGTGTTGTTTGCTAATAATATCAATTTGGATAGTTAGTTAATGGTAATTGGGTTACGCTTTTCTAACTTCAAGGTACTCAAAGCGCTCACAACTCACAACACAGGACACAACGGACGTGACTAGGTTGGTAGGAGCTGGGGATTGAACCAGGAACCCTCAGGTTGCTGGCCCGGCCACTCTACCAACTCCGCCACGCCGTCCCCAAAATGTATATTCTATCATATCAACAACATGACTGAAAATTGTTCAGTTCAGTTTGTTTTGAACTGCTTTTGTATGTCTGCACATTAAACATCAATCTATTTATCCGGGGCCGATAAAAAAAATTGTATTACGTAAACTTAATATTTGTGGAAAAATATAGAGTTTTAAGACAAATGTGTTCTGTTGAACCACAAATTGTAACATAAGCTAGCCAATGGTGTTCTTGTTATATTGTTTTTGCTTTGAAAAAAATGTTACTGTGAGCAAGTTGCAAACAGCCCCTTTAACACTTGGAGTTACGCAGTGCACTTGAACGCAGTGCAGGGAGCAAAGTGCTTGATTCATCCTGTTTGGACATGACGAAAGGATACAAACATCATTAGTGTGCACTCTGTGAGCAAATAAACTATTTACACACACACACAATAAAGATTATTAAAGGATTCCTATAGCGACCCGACTAAAATGATTACAGATTCCGTATTTTCCGCACTATAAGGCGCACCGGATTATTAGCCGCACCTTCAATGAATTACATATTTCATAACTTTGTCCACCAATAAGCCGCCCCGGATTATAAGCCGCGCCTACGCTGCGCTAAAGGGAATGTCAAAAAAACAGTCAGATAGTTCAGTCAAACTTTAATAATATATTGAAAACCAGCGTTCTAACAACTCTGTCCCAAAATGTACGCAAATGTGCAATCACAAACATAGTAAAATTCAAAATAGTGCAGAGCAATAGCAACATAATGTTGCTCGAACGTTAATGTCACAACACACAAAATAAACATAGCGCTCACCTTCTGAAGTTATTCTTCATTCGTAAATCCTTCGAATTCTTCGTCTTCGGTGTCCGAATTGAAAAGTTGCGCAAGCGTGGGTTCCAAAATGGCCGGTTCCGTCTCGTCGAAGTCATCGCAGTCAGTGTCGCTGTTGTTGTTCAGCAGTTCTGTGAATCCTGCCTTCCGGAAAGCTCGGACCACAGTTGTGACCGAAATATCTGCCCAGGCATTTACGATCCACTGGCAAATGTTGGCGTATGTCGTCCGGCGCTGTCTGCCCGTCTTAGTGAAGGTGTGTTCGCCTTCGGAGCTGTGTGAAAAAAGCCACCCGGCCTCTTCGCGTAAACTTCCCTTAACCACTCGCTCATCTTTTCTTCATCCATCCATCCCTTCGAGTTAGCTTTTATGATGACGCCGGCTGGAAAGGTCTCTTTTGGCAAGGTCTTCCTTTTGAATATCACCATGGGTGGAAGTTAGCATGGCAAGCTAGAACCACAGTGAAGGATGACTTCTCATTCCCTGTGGTGCGAATATTCACCGTATGTGCTCCCGTTCCACAGTGCGGTTCACAGGAATATCAGTTGCTGTGAAATACGGTAGTAATCCGTGTGCGGATGGAGAGATTGCGTCTTTTTATGAACCGGATCCTTGTCGCTTAGTAGGAGCCATTTTGTGGTCTTTACAGATGTAAACAGGAAATGAAACGTACGGTGATATCCGCGCGTTTTTTCTTCTTCTTCCGGGGGCGGGTGGTTGCTTACAGTAGAAGAAGAAGGGCTTCCTGTTCTATGGGGGCGGGTGCTTTCCTTGGCGGTTGCTTGCGTAGAAGAAGAAGCGCTTCCTGTTCTACCGGGAAAAAAGATGGCGGCTGTTTACCGAAGTTGCGAGATCGAAACTTTATGAAAATGAATCGTAATAAAGCGCACCGGGTTATAAGGCGCACTGTCAGCTTTTGAGAAATTTGTGGTTTTTAGGTGCGCCTTATAGTGCGGAAAATACGGTAAAACTAAAATGTTGGATATGTTGTCCGATACAAGCCGTCCTGTGATGTGCTTACTTGTGCAAAGCTGGACAGCCAGTAACATATAAATGTCCTCCAATAAGCACAAAAAATTGGTCTTTTCCTGTAGTTTAGTCAAGTCAACATGAAAAGCTATAGGCCACTAGAAGCAAGCAGCTACACAACACCTAAGCACACGATAGCATAAACGCTCGACATACATAAAAAGTGTCTTTCATTAAACAATATTGCAGTCTGAAACAGCACATTTCTCAAAATTAACAAGTATCAAATAATCATGGACGCATACTACTTGCACATATTAATCTGAAGCAGAAACGTATTAGAAAGTATCCAGTAACAAACGTGTCGCATCACTCAACTGACTGCGACATGAGCTATAATATTGTGGCCACTAGATGTCGCCAAAGAACAGCATAAGTCCATTCAGGATGGTTAATAATGGTTCAATTCATACCTGTTCTCTGTTTGACTGATTTCACTTGATCAAACCTTTTCTGGCATTACACACTACAAAATAAAAGTATGTATGATCCTTACTGATATGGTATCAATATTGGTATTGGCCAATACTCAAGACTATGATATTGGAAAAAGTTGGATCAAGTTGTCCAGAGACTGGACTGGGTTAAACAACTACAGTTCACTTCATGTTTTACCATATAATAACTCTTCAAAAACCAGCGCTAATTATGAAAACCGAGGTGCTACTGTACGAGCTTTTAATAATGCATATATTAACGATAGTGTAAAACACTTGGTAGGACAATCTTTATTGTATTTAAAGACATTTTAGTCTGGTTGTGGGGAGAACGTGTCATTTGTTCAAAAAGTACATTTTGAAAGTAGAAGCGCTACAAAATTCAAGGACAAACAAACCTCAACCATGTTTAGTTTAAAAGAAGCAAATTAATATTCATTTATATTGATAGTCTGCTGAAGTGTTAGTTTTACTTTCATTTCACATTCACAGAGCTGCTTAGCCATCATATCCTGCAAAGAGATTTGCTCTTAATGCGTACTGTACAGTAAAAAAAATAAAAATAAGAAGAAAAAAAACATTTCTAAATCATGTACAAAAGTATCAAAATATGAAGCGACTGAATCTTCAGCATGCCCTCGTAGGAACTTGTAAATTATTATTGTTATGTAAATTGTGCCATGTTATTAAAAAAATGTGTATCGATTTTGTCTTTGATTGTTCTGTCCTTCACATGATGGGTTCTCTAGGAAGAATGTAAATCTTTCAATTTGATTCTTGAGATGATGATTAAAGCCAGAATATATATTTGTTGGTATATACTGTACAGTTAGTTACGATAAAACAAGCTCCTCTTGGCTTGCTGACATATGATATAAATGTGCAGAGATGGCCTAAAAAAAACGTATTCTTGAAAACTGATCAGTTTTAGTGTGCGTCAAGCAGTGCAAGTGCCTTACAGCATAGAAACGCGTGATATGCAATGTATGCAGTGTGTTGACTATCCATTGCATTGATTAAATGATAGACATCACTCTCTTTATCGAGCTGAAAAATGCCATAGTGTGACTCATTGCATGACAGCTAGTGTCTTGGTGTCTGCAGACACTAATTCTGGTATATTTTATTGATCTTTCAGATTTTGTGAAGAAGCTCCATCCCTCAAGTGAAGCAAATGTGATAAAGAAAATCATTGGAGTGAAACTGAACATTGCGCAGAAAATGGAAAAAAAGAAGGCCTCAGAAACAAATTCTGCTGGACGTCTAGCCGTCTCTAACAGTCGGGGAAGCGCGGTGATCATGTTGATTTATGCTGCTGACATTTATTTATTACGTCAAGATTTGAGTTACATGTATATAATAAATACAAGTCAACATTCATTCAACTGCAATATTTGTCTTTCTCCATTGCCAGTGTTAGACCACAGATTTTGTAGAATGCCTGGCCAATCATTTCTACATCATTCTGAACCGTATTCCACAGAAAGCCATTCCATAGGAGCCTGTTCTATAGAACTACTCTTTAGAACTTTCTTCTATAGCACTATTCTTTAGAGGTGATCTATAGAACCATTCTTTAGAACCCTGTTCTATAGAACCATTCTTTAGAACCCTGTTCTATAGAACCATTCTTTAGAACCATGTTCTATAGAACCATTCTTTAGAATCCTGTTCTATAGAACTTCGGTCCTAACGTTCATTAGAAATTCTATAGAGATATTCTTTAGAAATTCTATAGAACATTTTTTGCAGGGGAGTCGATTCAGAATCGTAATAAATTGGGAGTATTCTTCTAGCACAGCAAATAAAAAGTATTTTGTAAGATAGTTAGAGAAAGTGGATTTGAAGGTTGGTCTCCAAACTCGAGAGTTCGCATGGCTTTTCTGGAAAAGCACATTTATATATATAAAAAAAAAAAAACGGTACACTCCACATTTTAGTAAAATCTTGGATCCAGGGGTGTTTTTTAGTCCTTGTCCATGAACACTGCTTTAGTTCAAGACTACAAGAAGGCACAGTCGTCACAGCATGCTTCAAATATTTCAGCTTCACTACATCGCAGATAAAAATGTATATTTTTTAAGCATATTTTTCCATCCATCCATCCATCTTCTTCCGCTTATCCGAGGTCGGGTCGCGGGGGCAGCAGCCTAAGCAGGGAAGCCCAGACTTCCCTCTCCCCAGCCACTTCGTCCAGCTCCTCCCGGTGGATCCCGAGGCGTTCCCAGGCCAGCCGGGAGACATAGTCTTCCCAACGTGTCCTGGGTCTTCCCCGTGGCCTCCTACCGGTCGGACGTGCCCGAAACACCTCCCGAGGGAGGCGTTCGGGTGGCATCCTGACCAGATGCCCGAACCACCTCATCTGGCTCCTCTCGATATGGAGGAGCAGCGGCTTTACTTTGAGCTCCCCCCGGATGGCAGAGCTTCTCACCCTATCTCTAAGGGAGAGCCCCGCCACCCGGCGGAGGAAACTCATTTCGGCCGCTTGTACCCGTGATCTTGTCCTTTCGGTCATGACCCAAAGCTCATGACCATAGGTGAGGATGGGAACGTAGATCGACCGGTAAATCGAGAGCTTTGCCTTCTGGCTCAGCTCCTTCTTCACCACAACGGATCGATACAGCGTCCGCATTACTGAAGATGCCGCACCGATCCGCCTGTCGATCTCACGATCCACTCTTCCCTCACTCGTGAACAAGACTCCAGCATATTTTTGGATTAGGTGAATTAGTGTGTTATTATAAGGGGTCCTATTATGCAAAACCTTGTATTACAGTACTAATGCAATTGCCTGATTTATCGGGATTCTGGAATTTGCAGCGTTGTCGAGCGTACGTCGTCGAGCTTGGTAGTCCTTCTTTGTCTTAGGGAAGATTCTACGCGCATGCGCGTCAGATTACTCGAAAAACACAACACGTTCGCGGAACGTTAGGGAAACGTTACTACATAATGTATATAAAGTAAATTTGCGAAAAAAAAAACACTTTGAAAAGCCTAACGGTTGCTGTTTCCATTGCAGGCAAATATTTTGTGTGTCATAGGTTTTGATATGTTCTGAGAATGTTCTTAGAATGTTCTCATCTTGCATAACCAAACGAGAACCATACAGTAACGTTACGCTAACGTTAGGTGTTACCTGGGTAGTACCTGATTTTGTGTCTTTGGGAAAGGGACAAGCGGTAGAAAACGGATGGATGGATGGGATCCCTATACCCGAAAATGTGAAATTAGACCATTACGGCATGGCAGAAATATTGATATTGACTTGCTTTAAACAATGCTATGTCTTGGGTGTAACTCTGTATTGTCTCTGTTTTCCATGAAAGTTAAGGCTGGAACAACAATCTGTTTGCATGCCAGTTCCAGGCCATCTTTTGCCGTCTGATGGTTCGCCGTGGTGTGGCAGCCCAAGATAACATAATGTCTCTCTCTGCAGTAGAAATGTCCTCTGCTGAATCTGCAGAAGAACACCCATCTCCATTTGCCAACATTTCAGCCTTTGAGTGTGACCACAGTTATCTTCCCACTCGCTTTGCTGGTCTGGTGGAAAATGGTCTGGTCTGCATAGCAGAATCTGTAGTCTGGCATGATACTATGGAAGCTGTCGTGTGATGTGTGCTGTCTAGCGTCATGATTAGAGACAGCTACCACCTTCTAGTTCTTAAAAACAACGGCAGCCTAATGATTCCATCACAGGTCACAGTAAAGGTTTGATTATAAAATAATGTTTGTTTTTTAAATAAAAAAGGTATTTTCTTATTTTCCCTGTTCTTTGTCTTTTAGCTCTGTGCACAGCGCTATATAAATAAAATGTATTATATAAACAGTACAGGGCAAAAGTTTGGACACACCTTCTCATTCAATGTGTGTTCTTTATTTTCATGACTCGGCATCAAAACTATGAATGAACACATGCGGAGTTATGTACTTAACAAAAAAAAGGTGAAATAACTGAAAACATGTTTTATATTCTAGATTCTTCAAATTAGCCACCCTTTGCTCTAATTACTGCTTTGCACACTCATTGAGCTTCAAGAGGTGTTCACTTCACAGGTGTGCTTGAAGTTCATTGAGAGAATGCCAAGAGTGTGCAAAGCAGTAATCAGAGCAAAGGGTGGTTATTTTGAAAAAACTAGAATACAAAACATGTTTTCAGTTAGTTCACCTTTTTTTGTTAAGTACATAACTCCACATGTGTTCATTCATAGTTTTGATGCCTTCAGTGACAATCTACAATGTAAATAGTCATGGAAATAAAGAAAACGCATTGAATGAGGAAAAGGAATGTCCAAACTTTTGGCCTGTACTGTATGTGTATATATATATATATATATATATAACGGGTATAAGAAATACTTTCATTATTTGAGTGAAATTCCTGCTAAAATATGTATATTGTTTTGTTATGCAATGAGAGGTCCAATTGCGCCATCTGCTGGTTCCTAAAAGTCTATAAATATGACCGCAAACCGGAAACTATTAGCAGACTTCCCGCACTCTGCTAATGGTAAGCCACGGCCTATTACTCTGCAAAGTATTATAAATTACACTAAAGCTAATGTGAGATTTATTGTAACCTACACAGTCAATTAACAGCAGTTGAAATGCTATATTGGGGAATTTTCGTTTTGAATTGGTTGTTGCTCACGTCAGATGTACTACTATTTTGCACTGAAGTCGATATTATTTTCCCTCTGTAGACATCGAAACCAGCGGAGGTGCTAACCACATATTGTGTCTATGTGCGTTCTGATCACTCATTACAGGTAATAATTGTTGCACTATGTGCGTTTTATGTGTCAAGACGTTCATATTTAAGTTTGTATTGAACGTCATTTTAACATGGGAACAACGTGGCCTGTCATATTCGCTAGTCACCACTAGAGGTTGCTAAAAGTCCATTTAATTTTTTGTGTCATGTCTTGTATTGTATTTTGTATTTTTCTATTTTCTATTTCATAAATATATTAAAACAAGGATGATGTTGGTTGAAAATCAAGTTAGAAATATGTTGTATTGAATTAATTGTAATACCAGTAAAGATAAAAGCAAGTTAAAACCATTATACAATCACACGTTAAAAACTATACTGTTAAAAACCATTGTATTAAGTCACATCTTTAATTGCATTTGATGTAATTGTAAAAATATGAACATGTTATGTACTGAGCAGACTTCCCGCACTCTGCTAATGACATCCAAACCAGCGGAGGTGCTAACCACATATTGTGTGTGTGCGTTCGGATCGCTCATTGCAGCTACCAGTATAAGAACCACATCATCCAATCCAGCCTGTGTGTGGGTTCTTGGCGGGACAGGTACACAGCCGTTACATATATATATATATATATATATATATATATATATATATATATATATATATATATATATATATATATATATATATATATACCGGTATATATATACATATTTCTACACCGTTACATATATATATATATATATATATATATATATATATATATATATATATGTATATATATATATATATATATATATATATATATATATATATATATACATATATGTATATATATATATATATATATATATATATATATATATATACATATATGTATATATATAAATATATATATGTGTATATATATATATATATATATATACATATATATATATATATATATATATATATATATATATATATATATGTATATATATATATATATATATATATACAGGCACGTGCACACATAGGGCCCTATGGGTGCTTGAGCCCCTGCCCTTTTTGCCTCGTCTTAAAAAGTGCCCTCTGCCTGTGTGTGTGTTTTTTTTTTCTTTTTTTTTCTTTTTTTTTCTTTGAACAACATTAATAAATTCCTGTCAGGGATGTAAAAAAAAACAGCGGTACAAAAACTCCACGTTTTCTTGTAATACCGGGTTGTTTGAGCCTGCCGCTTCCGCCAGAGAGAGAGAGAGAGAGAGAGAGAGAGAGGGCGAGTGAGTGAGTAAGTGAGAGGAGAGAGAGCCAACTGCGGCGCTGAGGAGACGTGACAGTCGAGCAACTTGAACCTGTGAGTTATGGTGTAGTGGCCGTCCACTTATTCAGCATCTAATATGGGTAATATTTCAGAAAAACGTTGTATTATTCTATTATTCAATGTGTCAGCTTCTGTTTTTGCCGGACGTCGGAGCACGGCACATCAAATCCGCACAGAGCAGAGCGGATCGTGCGGGACAGGAAGTAGTGTACAAAATACAAAATAAAACACCGGGTTAATTTTCAAAATAAAATGCACTGTGTTTACGGCGGATCACATTTCTCTCACAGTAGAGGTTTAGATATAAAGTTTATAGTGACTTTGCTATTTCTGTGTGGGTTAACAAAATAATAATAATAATAACGATAATAAGAATAAGAATAATGATAATGATGATGATGATGATAATAATAATAATAATAATAATAATAATAATAATAATCCATCCATCCATCCATCTTCTTCCGCTTATCCGAGGTCGGGTCGCGGGGGCAGCAGCCTAAGCAGGGAAGCCCAGACTTCCCTCTCCCCAGCCACTTCGTCCAGCTCCTCCCGGGGGATCCCGAGGCGTTCCCAGGCCAGCCGGGAGACATAGTCTTCCCAACGTGTCCTGGGTCTTCCCCGTGGCCTCCTACCGGTCGGACATGCCCTAAACACCTCCCGAGGGAGGTGATCAGGTGGCATCCTGACCAGATGCCCGAACCACCTCATCTGGCTCCTCTCGATGTGGAGGAGCAGCGGCTTTACTTTGAGCTCCCCCCGGATGACAGAGCTTCTCACCCTATCTCTAAGGGAGAGCCCCGCCACCCGGCGGAGGAAACTCATTTCGGCCGCTTGTACCCGTGATCTTGTCCTTTCGGTCATAACCCAAAGCTCATGACCATAGGTGAGGATGGGAACGTAGATCGACCGGTAAATTGAGCGCTTTGCCTTCCGGCTCAGCTCCTTCTTCACCACAACGGATCGATACAGCGTCCGCATTACTGAAGACGCCGCACCGATCCGCCTGTCGATCTCACGATCCACTCTTCCCTCACTCGTGAACAAGACTCCGAGGTACTTGAACTCCTCCACTTGGGGCAAGATCTCCTCCCCAACCCGGAGATGGCACTCCACCCTTTTCCGGGCGAGAACCATGGACTCGGACTTGGAGGTGCTGATTCTCATCCCATTATTATCATTATTATTATTATTATTATTAATAATAATAATAATTTCAGCATTCTGGGGATATAAGATGTAGGTTATCTGTTAGGAATATTACCATCTGTATTTAAACTTGATTCATGTTGATTATGCCTGCAGCACAATGCCAAAAAAAGAAAGGATACAGAAAAGGAAGGAGAAGGAGCGCCAGGAAGCAGCTAAGGGTAGCAGACCTCTTAATGCATGGCTAAAACCAAGTACTAGCACCAGAATTGAAGAAAGACCACAGACCTCAGAAAGTGTCACACCTGAGAGAGAGGCAGAGACCTTAGAAGCAACACCTGAGAGAGAGGCGGTGGAGAGTGTAGAAGCAACACCTGAGAGAAAAGAGGCTTTACAGGTAAAAGCCAGTAAATTAGAATATTTTGAAAAACTTGATTTATTTCAGTAATTGCATTCAAAAGGTGTAACTTGTACATTATATTTATTCATTGCACACAGACTGATGCATTCAAATGTTTATTTCATTTAATTTTGATGATTTGAAGTGGCAACAAATGAAAATCCAAAATTCCGTGTGTCACAAAATTAGAATATTACTTAAGGCTAATACAAAAAAGGGATTTTTAGAAATGTTGGCCAACTGAAAAGTATGAAAATGAAAAATATGAGCATGTACAATACTCAATACTTGGTTGGAGCTCCTTTTGCCTCAATTACTGCGTTAATGCGGCGTGGCATGGAGTCGATGAGTTTCTGGCACTGCTCAGGTGTTATGAGAGCCCAGGTTGCTCTGATAGTGGCCTTCAACTCTTCTGCGTTTTTGGGTCTGGCATTCTGCATCTTCCTTTTCACAATACCCCACAGATTTTCTATGGGGCTAAGGTCAGGGGAGTTGGCGGGCCAATTTAGAACAGAAATACCATGGTTCGTAAACCAGGCACGGGTAGATTTTGCGCTGTGTGCAGGCGCCAAGTCCTGTTGGAACTTGAAATCTCCATCTCCATAGAGCAGGTCAGCAGCAGGAAGCATGAAGTGCTCTAAAACTTGCTGGTAGACGGCTGCGTTGACCCTGGATCTCAGGAAACAGAGTGGACCGACACCAGCAGATGACATGGCACCCCAAACCATCACCCAACCATGCAAATTTTGCATTTCCTTTGGAAATCGAGGTCCCAGAGTCTGGAGGAAGACAGGAGAGGCACAGGATCCACATTGCCTGAAGTCTAGTGTAAAGTTTCCACCATCAGTGATGGTTTGGGGTGCCATGTCATCTGCTGGTGTCGGTCCACTCTGTTTCCTGAGATCCAGGGTCAACGCAGCCGTCTACCAGCAAGTTTTAGAGCACTTCATGCTTCCTGCTGCTGACCTGCTCTATGGAGATGGAGATTTCAAGTTCCAACAGGACTTGGCGCCTGCACACAGCGCAAAATCTACCCGTGCCTGGTTTACGGACCATGGTATTTCTGTTCTAAATTGGCCCGCCAACTCCCCTGACCTTAGCCCCATAGAAAATCTGTGGGGTATTGTGAAAAGGAAGATGCAGAATGCCAGACCCAAAAACGCAGAAGAGTTGAAGGCCACTATCAGAGCAACCTGGGCTCTCATAACACCTGAGCAGTGCCAGAAACTCATCGACTCCATGCCACGCCGCATTAACGCAGTAATTGAGGCAAAGGGAGCTCCAACCAAGTATTGAGTATTGTACATGCTCATATTTTTCATTTTCATACTTTTCAGTTGGCCAACATTTCTAAAAATCCCTTTTTTGTATTAGCCTTAAGTAATATTCTAATTTTGTGACACACGGAATTTTGGATTTTCATTTGTTGCCACTTCAAATCATCAAAATTAAATGAAATAAACATTTGAATGCATCAGTCTGTGTGCAATGAATAAATATAATGTACAAGTTACACCTTTTGAATGCAATTACTGAAATAAATCAAGTTTTTCAAAATATTCTAATTTACTGGCTTTTACCTGTAGATGCAACTCCTGACACAGAGGAAGCCATAGAAATCCCGGTAAATGTTGGGGAGGAAGAATCCACAGGAAGGGAGGCAGATGATACTACTGCAGCGGAAGCCATAGATGAGGGGGAAGTTGAAGGAGATACAAGTGATGTAGGAGAAGAGGTCTTATCAAATATTGCAGTATAGTATAGTTGTATAGTTAGCTTCCTATTAGCAAATTTAATTTTACATTAATTTCCATATTGTGTAAAGGACCAAAAAAACATTTCCTGCCCTTTTCTGACTTTGAGCCCCTGCCCCTCTATAATCATGTGCACGTCCCTGTATATATATATATATATATATACCGGTATATATATATATATATATATATATATATATATATATATATATATATATATATATATATATATATATATATATATATACCGGTATATATATATATATATATATATATATATATATATATATATATATATATATATATATATATATATATATATATATATATATATATATATATATATATATATATATATACCGGTATATATATATATATATATATATATATATATATATATATATATATATATATATATATATATATATATATATATATATATATACATATACCGGTATATATATATATATATATGTATATATATATATATATATATATATATATATATATATATACAGGGACGTGCACATGATTATAGAGGGGCAGGGGCTCAAAGTCAGAAAAGGGCAGGAAATGTTTTTTTGGTCCTTTACACAATATGGAAATTAATGTAAAATTAAATTTGCTAATAGGAAGCTATCTATACAACTATACTATACCAGATGGAACAATCACAAGGCTTCTTTCAGGAACAAAAACCTGCGAAATACCACAGAACTCAGCAAACACATTTGGGACCTCAAAGACAATAATGTTGAATATTCAATAACATGGCAAATTCTTGCATCCAGCACACCTTACAATAGTGGTAATAAAAGATGCAACCTATGCTTGAAAGAGAAACTGTTTATTATTTACCGTCCAGACCTGTCATCCCTCAACAAGCGCAGCGAAATTGTCACAGCATGCCGCCATAGACGGAAACACCTCCTAGGTAACACATGAGCCAATCACCACGCCCCTAGGCCAGCCTGTACCCACCCACTCCGTGCCCTATATAAACCATGGTATGCGAATGCTCCCATTAAAATCTCCTGACGATTGAGGGTACCCCCCCTCATGAAACAGGCCTGTAGAGATGAAATAGTCTTGTGATTTTTTTTTCCCACACATACATATATATATATATATATATATATATACATATTTCTACACCGTTATATATGTATATATATATATATATATACATATATATATACATATTTCTACACCGTTACATATACATATACATATATATATATATATATGTAGAAACAGACGTTCATTATGCCATCAGTGTGTGAATGGGTGAATGTGGAAATAGTGTCAAAGCGCTTTGAGTACCTTGAAGGTAGAAAAGCGCTATACAAGTATAACCCATAACCCATTGATTAAATTATGAATGAAATGTTGCAACAGCGCCTGTTGCTGGCGAGAAGTGGTATGTACGGTTACCTGCGGGAAGTGCTCAGAACTGTGAAGGCTTCCAACTGGTAAGACACGTTTTTGCATTGTCCAGGATTGATTACTAATTAGTGAATATTGACTGTTTATATTTTGATTAGCACTTTGTAACGTACACATAAAAAGGTTCGCTAATTGGTATTGACCAAAACTATATCTTAGAGTGATATTTTGAAGACAATAACACACTTTACTGTGTAAACTAATTGGTGATTGTTGATGTGTTATTTAGAGAATACCGTGACCCAAGTGGACTCACAGTCTCACATTTTGCACTGTTTTGCAGGTAACATTATATTTCATGCCACTGTGATTGTTTGGTTGTTCAAATAGCTGTCCCCACCTATTATGATGATGCTAATGGTAGCTTGGCTAGGCCGCAGCCTGGTTTATCAACCGCATGGTTTGAAGCAGCCATTTTGGATGCGAGGTGCGTTCAGGGACATCCTGTACAATGTAGTGACTGTCAATTTACTGTGTATTTTGCATATAAAAAAGGATTATTGTAAATTTAAGCATACCAATATCAGTACAGGTGAAACCAACTGAGAGAATGAATATGATAATTAGTATGAACATTTGGTTTAAACACTATACGATCACACCCAAATGTAACATGTTTGTAAAATGAAGCTGTGGTTTTATTACCGTATTTTCCGCACCATAACCCGGTGCCCCTTATATATGGATTAATATTAATATTCATTTTCATAAAGTTTAGGTCTCGCAACTACGGTAAACAGCCGTCATCTTTTTTCCCCGTACAAGAGGAAGCGCTTCTTCTTCTACGGTAAGCAACCGCCAAGGTAAGCACCCGCCCCCGTAGAAGAGGAAGCGCTTCTTCGAGGGATTTATGGATGAGGAATAACTTCAGAAAGTGAGCTTTAAATGTTTATTTTGTGTGTTGTGTGACATTAACGTTCGGGCAACGTTGAGTTATTGATGTTGCTATTGCTCTGCACTATATTGAGTGTTACTATTTTTATGATTGCACATTTGCACATTACATTTTGGGAGTGAACAGAGTTGTTAGAATGCTGGTTTGTATTTTATTATTAAAGTTTGACTGACCTATCTGACTGTATTTTTGACATTCCCTTTAGCGCAGCGTAGGTGCGGCCTATAACCCGGCGCAGCTTATAGGTGAACAAAGTTTTGAAATATGCCATTCATTGAAGGTGCGGCTTATAACCCGGCACGGCTTATAGTGCGGAAAATACGGTATGTCAAACATCAGAACTGTGAAGCCTTCCAACTGAGAATCCCGTGACCCAAGTGGACTAACAGTCTCACAATTTGCACTGTTTTGCAGGACACTGTAATAAAATAAATTCATAATCCACCTGGTGCCAGTGATATGTTGAAGCGACAGCAGTGTGGAGCTGCATTTTGCCACATACAGTTGTGGACCGTCACATATACACACCAGTGACGTGCGGTGAGGTTCATGACTGGTGAGGCACTGACTTCATCACAGTCAGATTTACAAACATATGAACCCTAAAGAGTATCTTATTCACCATTTGATTGGCAGCAGTTAACGGGTTATGTTTAAAAGCTCATACCAGCATTCTTCCCTGCTTGGCACTCAGCATCAAGGGTTGGAATTGGGGGTTCCATCCATCCATCCATCTTCTTTCGCTTATCCGAGGTCGGGTCGCGGGGGCAGCAGCCTAAGCAGGGAAGCCCAGACTTCCCTCTCCCCAGCCACTTCGTCCAGCTCTTCCTGTGGGACCCCGAGGCGTTCCCAGGCCAGCCGGGAGACATAGTCTTCCCAACGTGTCCTGGGTCTTCCCCGCGGCCTCCTACCGGTCGGACGTGCCCTAAACACCTCCCTAGGGAGGCGTTCGGGTGGCATCCTGACCAGATGCCCGAACCACCTCATCTGGCTCCTCTCGATGTGGAGGAGCAGCGGCTTTACTTTGAGCTCCTCCCGGATGACAGAGCTTCTCACCCTATCTCTAAGGGAGAGCCCCGCCACCCGGCGGAGGAAACTCATTTCGGCCGCTTGTACCCGTGATCTTGTCCTTTCGGTCATAACCCAAAGCTCATGACCATAGGTGAGGATGGGAACGTAGATCGACCGGTAAATTGAGAGCTTTGCCTTCCGGCTCAGCTCCTTCTTCACCACAACGGATCGATACAGCGTCCGCATTACTGAAGACGCCGCACCGATCCGCCTGTCGATCTCACGATCCACTCTTCCCTCACTCGTGAACAAGACTCCGAGGTACTTGAACTCCTCCACTTGGGGCAAGATCTCCTCCCCAACCCGGAGATGGCACTCCACCCTTTTCCGGGCGAGAACCATGGACTCGGACTTGGAGGTGCTGATTCTCATCCCAGTCGCTTCACACTCGGCTGCGAACCGATCCAGTGAGAGCTGAAGATCCTGGCCAGATGAAGCCATCAGGACCACATCATCTGCAAAAAGCAGAGACCTAATCCTGCAGCCACCAAACCAGATCCCCTCAACGCCTTGACTGCGCCTAGAAATTCTGTCCATAAAAGTTATGAACAGAATCGGTGACAAAGGGCAGCCTTGGCGGAGTCCAACCCTCACTGGAAACGTGTCCGACTTACTGCCGGCAATGCGGACCAAGCTCTGGCACTGAGCATACAGGGAGCGGACTGCCACAATCAGACAGTCCGATACCCCATACTCTCTGAGCACTCCCCACAGGACTTCCCGAGGGACACGGTCGAATGCCTTCTCCAAGTCCACAAAACACATGTAGACTGGTTGGGCAAACTCCCATGCACCCTCAAGGACCCTGCCGAGAGTATAGAGCTGGTCCACAGTTCCACGACCAGGACGAAAACCACACTGTTCCTCCTGAATCCGAGGTTCGACTATCCGGCGTAGCCTCCTCTCCAGTACACCTGAATAGACCTTACCGGGAAGGCTGAGGAGTGTGATCCCACGATAGTTAGAACACACCCTCCGGTTCCCCTTCTTAAAGAGAGGAACCACCACCCCGGTCTGCCAATCCAGAGGTACCGCCCCCGATGTCCACGCGATGCTGCAGAGTCTTGTCAACCAAGACAGCCCCACAGCATCCAGAGCCTTAAGGAACTCCGGGCGGGTCTCATCTTCCCCTGGGGCCTTGCCACCGAGGAGCTTTTTAACTACCCCAGCAACCTCAGCCCCAGAAATAGGAGAGCCCACCACAGACTCCCCAGGCACTGCTTCCTCATAGGAAGACGTGTTGGTGGGATTGAGGAGGTCTTCGAAGTATTCCCTCCACCGATCCACAACATCCGCAGTCGAGGTCAGCAGAACACCATCCTCACCATACACGGTGTTGATAGTGCACTGCTTCCCCTTCCTGAGGCGGCGGATGGTGGTCCAGAATTGCTTCGAAGCCGTCCGGAAGTCGTTTTCCATGGTTTCCCCGAACTCCTCCCATGTCCGAGTTTTTGCCTCTGTGACCGCTGAAGCCGCACACCGCTTGGCCTGTCGGTACCTGTCCGCTGCCTCAGGAGTCCTATGAGCCAAAAGAACCCGATAGGACTCCTTCTTCAGCTTGACGGCATCCCTCACCGCCGGTGTCCACCAACGGGTTCTAGGATTACCGCCACGACAAGCACCAACTACCTTGCGGCCACAGCTCCAATCAGCCGCCTCGACAATAGAGGCGCGGAACATGGTCCATTCAGACTCAATGTCCAGCACCTCCCTCGTGACATGTTCAAAGTTCTTCCGGAGGTGGGAATTGAAACTCTCTCTGACAGGAGACTCTGCCAGACGTTCCCAGCAAACCCTCACAATGCGTTTGGGCCTGCCAGGTCTGTCCGGCATCCTCCCCCACCATCGCAGCCAACTCACCACTGGTAGAAAGCTCCGCCCCTCTCTTCACCCGAGTGTCCAAAACATGAGGCCGCAAATCCGATGACACAACTACAAAGTCGATCATGGAACTGCGGCCTAGGGTGTCCTGGTGCCAAGTGCACATATGGACACTCTTATGTTTGAACATGGTGTTCGTTATGGACAATCTGTGACGGGCACAAAAGTCCAATAACAAAACACCGCTCGGGTTCAGATCCGGGCAGCCATTCTTCCCGATCACGCCTCTCCAGGTTTCACTGTCGTTGCCAACATGAGCATTGAAGTCCCCCAGTAGAACGAGGGAATCACCCGGGGGAGCACTCTCAAGTACTCCCTCGAGTGAATCCAAAAAGGGTGGGTACTCTGAGCTGCGGTTTGGCGCATAAGCGCAAACCACAGTCAGGACCCGTTCCCCCACCCGAAGGCGGAGGGAAGCTACCCTCTCGTCCACCGGGTTGAACTCCAACGTACAGGCTCTGAGCCGGGGGGAAACAAGAATTGCCACCCCAGCCCGTCGCCTCTCACTGCCGGCAACGGAATTGGGGGTTAAATCACCAAAAATTATTCCCGGGCGCGGCGCCGCTGCTGCCCACTGCTCTCCTCACCTCCCAGGGGGTGATCAAGGGATGGGTCAAATGCAGAGGACAAATTTCATTACACCTAGTGTGTGTGTGACAATCATTGGTACTTTAACTTAACTTTAACTTTACACATACAAACTGTAGCACACAAAAAAGCACATTTAATAAAAAAAACGTTATTATGGTCGGGGGGTGCAGTCTGCGGCGGAGGTGCATTAACCGGCACAAGGAGGCGGGATTACGCGAGCCTCACACAGTGCGTCTTCGCAGCAGTTTTATGATTGCTCAGCACAAGAAATACGTTACACACATACAGTTGTTGACAAAATTCACTGTACATTATATACCTCAGCTAACTAAACTATGGAAATGTATAATATAATTCATATAGCAATACGGTCTCACTGCACAGCAGGCCAGCAGTTAGCCGAGTCCGCAATCCATGTTGAGGCACAACTGAGTGCCGTGCCTCAACTGGCTGCTGATCACCGCACCGTCTCTTCTCAGTATTTGAACGGCAAATGTGAAAATTCAGCGATTTTGAATAAAAATAATCAAACTGGTGAAGTTAAATGGAAAATAACTTTATAGTATAATCACTGGATACATATAACAATTTAATTAATTTTTTTTCTTTTTACATTTTTTTTCTTTCCAGTGACCGCACGTCACTGATACACACACACACACACACACATATATATATATATATATATATATATATATATATATATATATATATATTCATATTCAAGGACCTTTGTCATGGTATGACTCAATTTAATACCCTCCAGTGACCGCACGTCACTGATACACACACACACACATATATATATATATATATATATATATATATATATATATATATATATATATATATATTCATTCATATTCATATTCATATAGAAGGACCTTTGTCATGGTATGACTCGATTGAATACCCAATGTTCCAGTTTTAGCCCAATGAGTACCACAAAAATTTAATTTTTAAAGTAATATTAAAAATATAATAAATATATAATATACAAAGGGCTGCGCGATATGGCCTTTTTTTAATATCCCGATACGTTCAGGCCATGTCACAATACACAATATATATCTCGATATTTTGCCATAGCCTTGAATGAACACTTGATGCATATAATCACACCAGTATGATGATTCTATGTGTCTACATTAAAACATTCTTCTTCATACTGCATTAATATATCCATCCATCCATTTTCTACCGCTTATTCCCTTTGGGGTCGCGGGGGGCGCTGGAGCCTATCTCAGCATTAATATATGCTCATTTTAAACTTTCATGCAGAGAGGGAAATCACAACTAAGTCAATTGACCAAAACTGTATTTATTAAACCGTTATTAAGCAGTGGCACAAACATTCATGTCATTTCAAAAAAGAAAGTGCAAGATTGTCAGAGACATTTTAAAACAAGCTATAAGTGCACTTTTGTGCATGATGTCACTAAGATGACATATCAAAACAACACCAAATTAAAGTGCACTTTTTGTACAGAACGCCACTACAATATTTAAAAACAAATAAAGTGCACTTTTGTGCATGATGTCACACAAGATATTTCAATAACTGTCAAATAAAAATGAGCTGCATAATAGGAAATCAAATAGTGTATGTCCTTCGCTATGTGGTAGGTTACTGCGGACGTTATCTCCTTCTGTTGTTGACTATTTTTTTCATACGGTGTTGATCTGGAAATGGTTGCTTGGGCATTTTGTGGGTGTGGCACCGAACGGAGATGTTGACATGCGGAGTAAGCACTCTTCATTCTCTAGCAGGTGACTTTTCAAAAGATGCTACATACTGTATTAGCAGTATGCTACTTTTTGTAGCAACGCTTTTGCCCCACACTTGACAAATTACGGTTGTCTGTTCGACGTCTTTCCGCTTGAAGCCAAACCACCGCCATACGATGGACCCCCTGCTGTTTTTCTTGGGAATTAATTCTTCCTTCATTTGTTACCAGATTCACACCTTCTTTCTCTCGTATTACCACTTGCACCACAGCTAACGTTACCTCTCTGCTCCGCGAGGGCGTATACGTATGTGACTTATGTAAGAAGGTGCGCTTGTTTTATGTCTCTGTGAGAAGGAGAGGCAAGAAAGAGTGAGAAGAGCCTGTCGTGTAGTGCCCGCAGCTAAAAGCAACTGCGTGAGAACGTATACTTGAATATCACGATATTGCACAGAGACAAACCCGCGATATATCAAGTATCAAGTATATTGATATATCACCCAGCCCTAATACAAAGCATAGGTTAATAGGTATTATAATATAAATAGAGTTTAAAATGTTTGCAAAATAGCTGTCTACAGTCTAGTCTGAATATTGTATTGTTGTATCATAGCTACATGTATGAAATTAGCATTGAAAAAAACTGTGTGGAAAACAGTTAAGTATTGAGATAGTTATGATGGATTAAAATGTGATGACATGTCATTAATCCTGTCACTCGGTGGAGATGGCGGCCTCACGGCTCGTCAGTATATAATTATACTGACGTTTATATGTCTACGGTCACAACAACACAAACAGATGAGATGTCGTGGCTAGCATTAGCATTAGCATTAGCTTCCTGGTAAATTGAGTCTTGTTTGTGTACCAAGTGGTCGTTTCTACATTGCTTGGTTGAGTGTTTCAGGGCGGTGAGTGGTGACATGATTTCACCAAACAAACATTCTTTCTCTTTACAATGACCACATTTCACTCACATTTAGGTACACTTCTGTGGTATTACACGTTTAACAAGATCTGCGATTCCGTCGTCATTATTCTGCTGCTGATGTTTGAAGAATAAATACCATTTTGTTGGGTAAGTAGTTAGCCTATGTTTGGGTCATTAAACTTAGTTTTCATGAATGGGAAATTAAAAAACTAAATCAATTGCTTTGTTTGAATTTTATTTTGAAAATACAACAATTAAAATTGGAAATAAAGAGCAATCTTTTTAGGAGTCAATAGATTATCACTGCGAACCGGCATGTAGGAAAAAACATTAATACTAATTAATACAAAATATTGAATGTTATGATCATACTTTGATTGTCAAACACGTTTAATGATCTGTGTGATTTCTATGACATCATTGTAATGAAGTATGGGTTCTCCCAAAACATGGCCCTGTAAAATGGGGTCGTATTTGATAAAAACGGTTGAGAACCGCTTCAGTATAACGTACTAAATGGTCCATTTTAGCATTTGAATCTTAGTATGTTTTTAATAGACCTCGTTAAAAAAGAAAGAAACGCAAATTAGGGTTGGTGTTTTAAAATTTGAATGGGTTGCACCAACTTGTCCTTTAGTGACTGTGACGTCACTGACAAATAGATTAGGGAAATGTTCAAATGGTCCCTTATATGTTAAGATTGTTTTAATGTATATAGTCATGCATAAATATGCATGACTATATACATTAAAACAATAGTTGGGGAAATTATCGTTAATTCAATGTTGATCGTAACGTTGAATCAACGTTGATTCAATTTAACATTGTTTTAATCTTGATCATAACGAGCACTTTCAATGTCACAAATTTAAATGTTGATTCAATGCTTTTTAGCTTTTTGGGTAATAATTTTACATGTACACTTAAAAAAAATAACTATTACCAAATTGTTTTTAAGGTGTAGTTGTCAATGTTTGTTCACATGAATTAAAACAAGTGCATAAAAACAGAAACAAGCTAAAAGCAAATCATAACTGCTTGAGGAAAAAACTAAACAAACCATTCGATGACAAGCGAGCAGTTAAAGACGAGAGTATTTCAATAATTTCACAAAATAAAATGTACTTGAATCAAGCAGCATTGAGTAGCATGAATATTAACTTTTCATGTCTGCAGGAAACATTAATATGTATTTTTTTAAATTTTAAAACAAATACCCATGTAAATCTCAAACATGCATACAATAAATAATTTATTTTGGATTATGTGTATGTATATATATACATATATTGTTGTGTTTTTATTTCCCTGCCTTCTCTTGTGTTGTGATGTGTTTCCGCAGCTCATTAGTCTCCAGCGAGGGGCGGACACTAAGGCACACCTGCAACCTATTTCCACCGAGGACTATTTAAGCTCACCTCCCACAGCTGGCTCTTGTCGGTTAATTTTATCCTGCACCTTCCACGTGCACGTGCCTGCTTCGCCTCGTCAGTTCTGGTATGTTGTTTTTTCCTAGTCCTGTAATTCCTAACGTTGTTGTGTTTGTTTTCCTAGCCTCCTTGAGGCAACAAGGACTTTACCCTGTGTTCTAGTGTGCCCTGGCTTCTCCCCCTGCCGACCACTGAGGAACCTGTTTTCATTTGAGTATTTCATGGAGTGCACTTCTGCCTCCATCGCTTTTTGTTATACTTTTTGGACTCATTAAATGTATTCCCTTTTTGTTACTCTAACTTGCCTCTCATCTCTGCATCCCGGGGTCACCCCCTTGACCAGTTCCTAACATATATATATATATAAATACACACATATATATATATATATATATATATATATATACACAGGTAAAAGCCAGTAAATTAGAATATTTTGAAAAACTTGATTTATTTCAGTAATTGCATTCAAAAGGTGTAACTTGTACATTATATTTATTCATTGCACACAGACTGATGCATTCAAATGTTTATTTCATTTAATTTTGATGATTTGAAGTGGCAACAAATGAAAATCCAAAATTCCGTGTGTCACAAAATTAGAATATTACTTAAGGCTAATACAAAAAAGGGATTTTTAGAAATGTTGGCCAACTGAAAAGTATGAAAATGAAAAATATGAGCATGTACAATACTCAATACTTGGTTGGAGCTCCTTTTGCCTCAATTACTGCGTTAATGCGGCGTGGCATGGAGTCGATGAGTTTCTGGCACTGCTCAGGTGTTATGAGAGCCCAGGTTGCTCTGATAGTGGCCTTCAACTCTTCTGCGTTTTTGGGTCTGGCATTCTGCATCTTCCTTTTCACAATACCCCACAGATTTTCTATGGGGCTAAGGTCAGGGGAGTTGGCGGGCCAATTTAGAACAGAAATACCATGGTCCGTAAACCAGGCACGGGTAGATTTTGCGCTGTGTGCAGGCACCAAGTCCTGTTGGAACTTGAAATCTCCATCTCCATAGAGCAGGTCAGCAGCAGGAAGCATGAAGTGCTCTAAAACTTGCTGGTAGACGGCTGCGTTGACCCTGGATCTCAGGAAACAGAGTGGACCGACACCAGCAGATGACATGGCACCCCAAACCATCACTGATGGTGGAAACTTTACACTAGACTTCAGGCAACGTGGATCCTGTGCCTCTCCTGTCTTCCTCCAGACTCTGGGACCTCGATTTCCAAAGGAAATGCAAAATTTGCATGGTTGGGTGATGGTTTGGGGTGCCATGTCATCTGCTGGTGTCGGTCCACTCTGTTTCCTGAGATCCAGGGTTTTTCCCACACATACATATATATATATATGTATATATATATATATGTATGTATGTATGTATATATAAAGTGTATTATTTTTCATATCATTGTTATATATGTTTTTATTTGTATCTTTTTCGAGAGAAATGTTTTCCTAAGTTGAAACTCAGCATCAAGGTTGTTTAAAAAGTTGCAATTCTAACTTTTGACCACAGGGAGGTGCCATCCGGCGACAAATACACATTACATTATTCAGCACGATAACTTGTTTCAGTACGAATCTTATTTTGCTCATAATTATTATAGTCATGTCCAGTCAGAGAAAAAATAACTCAAATATTTTATATATAATCGTTTAAGATTGATAAAAAATGTTATATTCTGCCAAACCTTTGTGTATTCTATGATTGTACACACACAGTGTTTACTTAAATACTGTACTCCCATTTTAATACATACAGTATGTATAAAATTATACTGAATATTTAAATATATAATGTTATTTGATAATATATAATATTTTGCCACATCAGCATGATGTAGTGTAGATGTGCACCACAGTAATTAGTGTTAACATAATTACATTTATTGACTATGACAATTAATTATACATCTAATTACACACAAGTTGATGATTTACGATGAAGTTCATACCTGCTAAAGACTTTAAAAAAATTTAAATTATTATGTTCTAATGAATGTTAATACATGTTGTTCATTGTAAGGATAACAAAAAGGAATAATTCGACGGACATGTATAGCCAATACATAACATATATCCAAGAAGACAAAATTAATGTATTTGAGCTTTGAAGTTATGTAGTGTCGAATGAGAAAGTTCTGTCGCACTTTTCTAGCAGACATCCATCCATACATTTTCTACAGCTTATTCCCTTCGGGGTCGAGGGGGGCGCTGGAGCCTATCTCAGCTACAATCGGGCGGAAGGTGGCGTACACCCTGGACAAGTCGCCACCTCATCGCAGTCTATCAGACATATTGCTCAGATTTAACTCACTATTCTCACATTTAGCTAATTTTCATCACATTTAAGTATGAATATTATATCTAAATGTTAAATCTAAAGGTCAAATCTAAATGTTATATCTCAAACTAAATATAAAAATATATGGCGACTTGTCCAGGGTGTACCCCACCTCCCGTCCGAATGCAGCTGAGATAGGCTCCAGTCGAGAGGCCTTGGATTGGTGGAATATTGACACTATAAATTTTAATCCTTACACTTGGCGAGAATTCCGCGCTCACATTTAGATTTAGATTTAAGATTTAGATTTTAGAATTAACATATACGTTTTGATTGAACATTTAGCGCTCACATTTACATTTAAGATTTATATTTAACATTTAGGTTTAGAATCACGATTTAGATTTAGATTTAAAATGTTGGTTTTAATTTTAAAATTTAGGTTTAAATTTACATTTAACATTTATATTTATATTTACACATTTAGGTTTATATTCAACATTTAACGCTCACATTTATATTTACATTCATAATTTAGGTTTAGAGATAACATTTAGCGCTCACATTTAGGTTTAAGATTTATATTTAACATTTAGGTTTAGAATCAAGATTTACATTTAGATTTAAAATGTAGGTTCAAATTTACATTTAGGTTTAAACTGAATGCTTAGATTTAGATTTTACATATAGATTTAAGGTTTGGATTTAGATTTAACATTTATATTTAACATATAGGTTAAGATTTAACATTTAGCGCTCACATTTAATATTTATATTTTAGATTAAAATTCAACATTTAGATTTAGGTTTAACATTTAGGTTTGGATTAATAAAACTAACTAATGATCATGACTATTATTCCATCTGTTCAATCGATTACCTTTTATAATCATTGATTATCGGTGGGTACATAAATATTTTATACTTTAAAATGTTGAATATGTTTGTGTGAGGAATTTTTTTTTGGCTGGATTGTGCTTGTATGAACGATAACAAAGTAGGCAGGGAGGATTACTGTAAAACATGATCATCATGAATTAATTAACAATAACTTATTATTTCAGAAACAATTGATATCTAAATTGAATGATCATACAAATATTTGCAGTAATATGTGATATCTATTAACTTTAAAAAAGGTCAAATTAGTTGTATGTCTTTTATTTTAGCGTGTTTTTGTTTGTTTGAGAAAGCTTTTGTTTTTGTGCTGTGATCATGTTTGTTATAAATGCTTGAAATATTCCTGTATTCAAATGTTTAACAAAAGTCATCAGGCTTTGTCTGAGCGTTTTGAGACTTATTTTCACAAAATATGTTTTGTGAAAATGAAGTGTATTTCTGGCCGTGCCACCTTCTCCCGGGCAGAAGGGTGACACGGCAGTGCGGCCGGATCAAAAGAGACGTCGGAGATGCTTTGCTGAACAAAAAGTTGCTTTATTACAAGCGAGCGTCATTATACAGGACTGCAGTTCCCTGGTGGAGGTCAGGTCAAGAAAACGAGGCACTTCTAACTGGAGAAGGCAAACTATAAGTTTTTATATTTCTCCTTTCTGTCTCTGTGTGTGTGCTAAGTCAGGAGAGCGCATCCTGACCATAAAAGGAGATGTTCGTGTGTGAGTGTCTGGAAAACAACTGCTCATAATTCAAATGTTGGCGTTGAGCTAGACATGCAGTCTTTTCTCAAGGATGTGGTTATCACTTTTGCATTCCAAAGTCCCAATTAGGGCCTCTTTTCCTACGAGAAGTGATCCAATACACCTGTGAATATCTAACTAAGGGGACTTATCTATTTATGTGCTCAAACTGAAATACCACTATTTAATTAAACTTGGTGGTTTGCTTTCTCCAAGGTGAGTATAAACATTCACCATATGTAGAACATAATATGAGTTAATAATTAACTTCAAAAACAACTAATATTTAAGTTTACAAATAAGCTAAGAATCGAATTGTGAGTTGTTTTAAGATCCACATCCCTCTTAAACAGTATTCAAACATTGTTATTACGTTGTTTGGATTATCAAACCTCAAAAATGCACAAATTTTACAAAAATATATTAATTACATGATATTAATTACATGATATTAATCTGTGTTGGCCCTGCGATGAGGTGGCGACTTGTCCAGGGTGTACCCCGCCTTCCGCCCGATTGTAGCTGAGATAGGCTCCAGCGCCCCCCGCGACCCCAAAGGGAATAAGCGGTAGGAAATGGATGGATATTAATCAATGTCACATTTGCTAATATGTATTATTTTCATCTAAATGTATCACTCTTGACTCTGTATATTGTCTTATTTTTAAATAAGTTATTATTGTAGTTCTTTTTTTCACCAGCAGATGTCACTGGTGTGTGCTGGCAGAGAGAAGAGAGTTCAAGCAGGTAAGAATGGTCACCTGACCAGAAAAGAACCAGTCTGGTTGGTTGTCATGTGACCAAGCAATGCTCGCTATTTCATGCACTGCTAAAAACAAACATGTGAAGAAGGTGAATAAAAAGGTAAAGAAGAAGGTGAAAAAAACACCTCCTTGTGTTACAAAGTAGTTTCCACAGCAATCGGACTTTTATTTCTTTGACCCAAGTCTGACAGGTGGCGACCAGCCCTCACGCGCGTCACATGATCCCAGCAAATGTCAACATCTGATGCTTGGTTGACATTGTCAACACAACCTGCATCATGCAAGGCAGAACATAATCCTACAAACCATGCGGCCATCTTGGATAAATACACTTAGATTACCAGTTGATTGATTGCCATGCATCAAACTAATGTGTTCCAGGGGTCCCCAGACTATGGCTCGCAGGCTTTCACAATCTGGTCCGCGAGACGTGCCAAGTTCATTTTTGATTAAATTAAAGTTGAAACAATGCAAG